>NC_056750.1:864112558-864117558 GCF_019279795.1 Protopterus annectens
GGTGCTTGCTGTCTGTAGGCTATTTTGCCCCACCCTCCCTCCCGCCCTCCCTGTTGGTGTCTTGCTGTTATACTTGGTGGCTTTGCAGTTGCCCGCCCCTACTGTGACACACCTCCCAGTCTAGTGTCATTAGCTCATTCTGCTTAATACAGAGAGAACATTTGATAAGGCCTTCTGTTCCTCCTTTTTCCCTTTCAAAAAGTAAAACAAGACTTTTTTTTTTCTCTTTCACCTGAATCCTTCTTGTGTTCTGAATGTCCTTCTCAAACATTTTGGAAATATACAGTATATTTCAGAGCATTTGTTATAACTGTATTTGCTATAACTGATTTAAGTATTTTTTTCTGGCTTTTTGATTATTTACTGCTTAGCGACTGCATTTTAACCTGTTTATACAGCTCTGCATTCTATTTAAACTGTTTTTGTGTTGATTAACTGTTTTGCACTTTTAAAAAGTTATTTGTTGCTTAATTTTACCTGTAGGCTAACACACTCAAGTGCGCTAGCTGCTTAAAAGCATTTACTGTCTGTTTTTCCTCTGTTTTCTGCAAAAAAGAAAAAAAAAAAAAAAAAAAATCTTGTTTTCCCGCCTTACTGAACTAGAATAGTCCAGTCTTCAGAGTTTGCTGATCTCTGGGCTTTGTCTTGGTTCCTGTGCTATTCCATATCCTTATTTGGATAAAGGAAGTCTTTGTTCACCAGTGGGAGTGGGGAGCACTGAGCAGCCTATTTGTCCCTAGAGGAGTGGTTCCAGCCAGAAACTTGTAGTCTATTGGCCATTTTGGGTCAATTCCTAGCTCTTTTCAGCCCCTGTAATAAAGCCCGCTTTAAGCTGCTTTTTCGCTTGTATTCAACTCAGCACAGCTCGTGGTGTCCTGCAGAGTTCTACAAGCAGCAGAGAGCAAAAGAGTGACTTTTTCCTGATTTAAGTATTTTTTCTGGCTTTTTGATTATTTACTGCTTAGCGACTGCATTTTCGCCAGTTTATACAGCTCTGCATTCTATTTAAACTGTTTTTGTGTTGATTAACTGTTTTGCACTTTTAAAAAAGTTATTTGTTGCTTAATTTTACCTGTAGGCTAACACACTCAAGTGCGCTAGCCGTTTAAAAGCATTTATAGCATTTATTGTCTGTTTTCCTCTGTTTTCTGAAAAAAAAAAAAAAAAAAAAATCTTGTTTTCCCGCCTTACTGAACTAGAATAGTCCAGTCTTCAGAGTTTGCTGATCTCTGGGCTTTAGCTTGGTTCCTGTGCTATTCCATATCCTTATTTGGATAAAAGGAAGCATCTTTGATCACCAGTGGGAGTGGGGAGCACTGAGCAGCCTATTTGTCCCTACAGGAGTGGTTCCAGCCAGAAACTTGTAGTCTATTGGCCATTTTGGGTCAATTCCTAGCTCTTTTCAGCCCCCTGTAATAAAGCCCGCTTTAGCGCGTTTTTTCGCTTGTATTCAACTCAGCACAGCTCCTCGTGTTGTCCTGCAGAGTTCTACAAGCAGCAGAGAGCAAAAGAGTGACTTTTTCCTGATTTAAGTATTTTTTTCTGGCTTTTTGATTATTTACTGCTAAGTGACTGCATTTTCGCCAGTTTATACAGCTCTGCATTCTATTTAAACTGTTTTTGTGTTGATTAACTGTTTTGCACGTTTAAAAAAGTTATTTGTTGCTTAATTTTACCTGTAGGCTAACACACTCAAGTGCGCTAGCTGTTTAAAAGCATTTATAGCATTTACTGTCTGTTTTTCCTCTGTTTTCTGCAAAAAACAAACAAACAAAAAAAAAACCATCTTGTTTTCCCGCCTTACTGAACTAGAATAGTCCAGTCTTCAGAGTTTGCTGATCTCTGGGCTTTGGCTTGGTTCCTGTGCTATTCCATATCCTATTTGGATAAAGGGAAGCTTCTTTGTTCACCAGTGGGAGTGGGGAGCACTGAGCAGCCTATTTGTCCCTAGAGCAGTGGTTCCAGCCAGAAACTTGTAGTCTATTGGCCATTTTGGGTCAATTCCTAGCTCTTTTCAACCCCCTGCTATAAAGCCCGCTTTAGCGTGATTTAGTGCGGAGTTGCCCATAGAGCACCATCGGGCAGCGCCGGTTAAACAAGTTTAAACCATTTCTGGCTCCGTAAAGTCTGCTCTTCAATTTTTCCCTTAGAACTTCTCTACTTGCTATCTAAACAGTCTATTCTCTATCTCAAAAGCTCAGCACTTGCTCCTAAAGCATTTTTATATAGGTAAAGTACTTATATACAAAACAAAGTACTACATTAGCCTAGAATCCCCTCGAGTACCCATTTCCCTATAGGTCCCTTCTGACTCAGTTACACAGCAAACTTTTTTACTTTTTCTAACATGTCGAAGGGTCAGTTGCTAGCGCCCCTCTCCTGTTCAGCTGGTGAATCTGGCATCTTGAGGCAATGTTACAATTGCCTCATGTACACAGACAACCCACCTTATCCCACAAAACACAAATACATGTGAGAGATGCAACTATATAGCCAAATTGGAGGCTGAGCTCTCTCAACTCAGGACTGGCAAGACCAGACAGGAGGAGAAGGAAACCACGCACACCACAAACCCAGTTTCACATAGAACTATCACAACTGCAAAACAAACACATAAACACACAAAGACATACTCAGAGGCACTGATCAAAATCTACCAAAACTACAGAGGCCTCCAAAGCAGACACCCAAGCAACTGCCACCTCAAGACATAAGACATGCAACACATAGTTCTCAAAGTCAGTGTGCTAAACAGTCACAGCCCTTAAGGCCAAACACAATGCCAGACACACTTGTTATAGGTGACTCCATAGTCAGACACACTGACGTCCCACTCACCAGACTGAACAAGGAAAAATCACAGTAAGCTGCCTGTCAGGCGCTAGAATCCGCCACATAACACAAGCACTCAGGTCACTCCACAGCAAGTACAAGTATGACTCAGTCATTGTCCATGCCGGTGTGAACGACCTGAGACGCACCTCCCTGGACTACATGAAAAGAGACATAGAGGAGCTCTCAGATTATGTAGCCCAGGCCGGTATGACCCTGACCCTGAGCAGTATCCTACCCTCACCAAGAATGATGCCACAATACAGAGACAAAATGATCAGCTTTAATAATTGGCTTAATTACTGGTGTCATTCTAAGGGGATCCAATGTCTGTCTGCCTGGGATGACATGCTTGACAAGCCACGCTGCTTCGCAAGGGACGGCTTGCACCTGTCACCCTGGGCTTCCGGATATTGGCAAAGGCTCTTGCCACCCCATAGTGCCTTTTTAGGCAAGGCTCAAATGATAAACCTACCACCCTAGAAAACAAAAATGGAGAAAAACTAAGGGTAATACTGCTCAATGCCAGAAGTCTAAACCTCAAGATGCACGCCTCAAGCCCTCCTCAGTATGGAGAACATCGATGTCTGTGCTGTGACTGAAACCTGGTTCAAGGCTCCTGAGAGCACCCCAGCACTATCAGGTTATACTCATATCATGTGTTCCGCCCCAAAATCCTGACCGAACCAATAAAGGAGGGGAGTATCCATATTCATAAAGGATACCCACACCTCCAGGTTAGTGACAACGCCAAGCATCGGAGACCATCCAGGTGCAATTAACCATAGGTAAACTGCCCTACAGTTTGTAGCATGCTACAGACCACCTTCTCAAACTCAGGAAACCCACACAGCCTTCCTGAAGACACTGGAGAGTATGAATGTCTCTCCAAACACCATCATATTGGGTGACTTCAACTACCCAAACATAGACTGGGAACATTACTCAAGCCCCAACACCCTAGCCCAAATGTTCCTGGAGTTCATAAACTCAAATGCTATGGAACAACTAGTCACCATTCCCACAAGAGGAGAAAATATACTAGACCTGATCATCACAAACATGGGGTCAAAATGCTCCACACCGCAAGTATATCCCTCATTGGTGAGATCAGACCATAAATTAATCTCATTGGAAATCCACATCCCGCCCCCACCCCCAGCAAAAAAGACCACAGTGAAGAACTTCTCAAAAGCAAACTTGAGACTTCTTAAGACTGAGTGGTATCTTCAAGGCCCCGGAGCCAGTGGAAACCACAACCCACGCTGCTGAAACCCTTACAAATGCCTTCTACGAGCACCTCCAGGAATGTATGGATCAAGCAATCCCTAATAAAATCAAGACCCTTTCCACCAAAGGCAGGCGCCGGTCTGGTGGACCCCAGCCATAAACAAACTCTACAACAAGAGGAGAAAGCTACTACATGACAGAGCAAAATCCCTAAAAGGGAAGGCATCTCTGATCAATACTAGCAAAAAACTACGATCACTCATAAAATCATCCAAGGCCAATTTTGAGAGAAAAATCGCTAATGACACAAAAGACAATCATAAGGCCTTCTTTAGCTATGTTAGAAACCTGGGTGGAAACTCCCAGATATGCTCAGAATTACTCCAAAATGATAAAAAAATCACTGAACCCACAGACATTGCCAACATACTGGCAGACAGGTTCAGTGCAAATTTCTCCCCTCACTCCGCCCAAAAGGAGAAATATCTATCCCACCAGAGTCTAGCCTCCCAAACATCTCAGATGCCCAGGTGAGAGCTGCTCTCTCTAAAGCAAAAAACACAGCATCAATGGGACCGGACGGTGTCCCCGGCTGTGTGCTACACAAACTCAATGGGGAACTAAACCCACACATAAGGCTGCTGTTTAATCTTAGCCTTACTACAGGATACGTACCCAAAGAATGGCGACGGCAACTGTGGTCCCACTCCACAAAGGCGGTGCTTCTACGGACCCTGGAAATTACCGCCCCATAAGCTTGACGAGCCTTGTCTGTAAAGCTATGGAGAGGATCATAATGGAACTCATAAATAAAGACATTGGGGACCTATAGACACTGGATCCTACCCAATTTGGCTTTGTCAAGGGCAGATCCTGCCTCTTGAACTTGGTCGACTTTTAGAAACAGTCACTAAGGCCATTGATGAGGGTAAGGCAGT
>NC_056750.1:864122558-864235058 GCF_019279795.1 Protopterus annectens
CTGGGCAGTTGTATTCAAGCTTGCACCCAGGAATTTCATCTTTTGAGAGGGTACCAGTTGTGATTTCTTTTCGTTTATTGTGTACCCTAGGCATGCTAGAAGCCTTTTCACAAACGTCAGGTGTTGAAGAAGAATGTCCTTGTTCTCTGCTTGAATATGAGAGTCGTCCAAGTAAGGATATATTTGTATACTTCTTTGTCTGCAAAATGCAATTACTGGTGCCAGGCACTTTGTAAACACTCTGGGCGCAGTAGATAAGCCAAAGGACAGTGCAGAGAATTAGTAATGCATCAAGCCAGCCTTGAATCTGAGGTATCTTCTGCATGATTGTCTTATTGGGACATGCAAGTATGTCTCTTTTAGGTCTAATGTCACCAGCCAAGCATTCTTGCCCAGCATGGGCAGAAGCTGCTGCAAAGTCAGCATTTTGAATTTTGGTATGTGTTCAAAATCGATAAATCCAGTATTGGCCGCCAGGCCTTGTCCTTTCTGGATACCAGGAACAGTCTTGAATAAAAACCTTGTCCTTTTTCCTGTTCTGGCTGAATGGCCCCCATATCCATGAGGGACGTAACCTGTTTCTATGCCTCTGCCCATTGATTTTGTGGCAGATCTGGCCAACCGTTTGCCATTGATTGGCAGAGTATGGAAATGGAATCTGTATTCCTGTGATACTATGTTTAGCACCCACTTGTCCTGGGTTATTAGCTGCCAATTTTGAGCAAAAAGTGCTAGTTTTCCCCCTAAGTGTGCTGCCAAAAGATAAGTGTGTGGTGTAGGCAGAGGGAAGTCATTGGGACTTTTTTCTGTAAGTTTGCGCTTTATCTTCTACAGATTTGGAGGTAGAAGCGGCCCATTGCTTTGACCTGTATGAAACTTGCGCCTGGTGTCTGGAACCCTTAGGGCATCTGGATTTGCCCCTTTGAGCTCTGTCTGACACAGGAAAGAACCAATTTTTTGTAGGCCAGTGTCTACTGAATCTTGGTGGCTGCACTTGTAAGAAGTCTTTTACAGTTTGCATAGACTTAGCTTTGTCTTCCATTTTCTTTAAAACCTCTTCTGCCTTAATACCAGAGTATCATGCTGTAAAGGAGCATCTAGCAATTTAGCTTTAACATGATCAGGCAAATTTTGTTCCTTTAGCCAGCCACGCCTCCTAATCACAGATCCAGTAACTGTGGCCCTGCAGGAGGCCTCTAAGGAATCAAAACCACATTGCAAAGTATGCTTTCCAACCTGTTCAGCTACATGCAATAATTCCTGCAATTCTTTATTTTCTGTACATTCAGAAATCAACATCATTTTCTGTTTCAGCAATCCCATAACATGTTGTTGATACTTGAGCATATGAAATTGACAGTTTAAGGCCCTAATTGCCAAGGTTGCAGATGTATAAACCTTTTTTTCCCCATCTGTCCAGTGCCCTTGAATCTCTGTCAGAGGGGGTAGGATTTTTTGCTGTTGAGGCCTTAACTTCCTTTGGACCCTGTGAAATAGTTTCAGGATCAGCAGCAGGGTTTCTAAATAAAAATTTAAGTGAGTCAGGGACCCTGTAATATCGGTCAGGTTTGCTGGGAGCCAGAGGTAAGGAGTCAGGGGTCAAGCTTGACTCCGAAAACACATCATCCACAATGTCTAATACAGGGGGGTATGGCTAAAGGCCTGTGCTGAGGGAGAAGAAGGAAATCCCTGAGCCTCTTTTTTGATTCTGAGAAATCTTGACTCTCCCAGTGAAAATGCTCCCTTAAAGTATGCAAGGTTTCTCCAAATGAATAATCCTCAGGAGGTGATGCAGATGGTATAGACTCCTCTGCATCAGAATCCTCATAGGGAGGTATAGATAAATTCCAGATCAGAAGAGGAATCAGAAGAAAGAGAAACCTGATCTGAAGATTCATAATCAGTGTCTTGCCTAGGCCTCTTATCTGGAGGGGGATGGGAACCCCTGATCAAGGTAATAAGTTCTTCAGCCATTTTGATCATCTGTTGTTTAAGCATAGAGGCCTGTGCACATGGCTCATGCGTCGGTTTTTTAGTTTTAGAAGTTGCTTTTGTCTTTGGTTTTGCAGCTGTGGTTGGTTTGATATACAAATGTTGAGGCTTGAATACACCCTCGGAAGCTGGTGCCTGCTCAGTGGCTCTGGACCCATCCGAGGGAGATACATCTGTGGGTCCAATACTTTGAGTATCTCGCGGCATGCCGGACTCCACATGGGTGTCAGTAGGGGCCTGCGACTCGAAAGTAGCGGGTATCAGGGGCTGCGAAAGTGCCTCACTGAGTACCGGTGAACCGGCGACTGGCTTAGGAGAAGCTTCGTCTGTTTTGGACCTCGACTGTCTCTCTCTCTCTCTCTGTCCTTTCTTTTGCGTTTTTTATGTACTCTAGTAGTCGGATTGCTATCTGAAGACATTCCTGGGTAGTTAAATCTGTTTCCAAAATACTTTGAGGCAAAAATACACCGACGCTTAATAGTGCGTTGGTTAAATCTAGCACAAAACTGACACAGCCAGGCACGTTGTGATCAGGGCCTAGGCAAGGAATACAGTATAAATGGAAATCTTTATGAGGTATTTGCTTCCCACAAGTAATACAATTATTAACTTTTTCTGACATCGGTATGGAGCAAGAAAAAAGTTTCCCCAACGGGGTACTTAGCTTTAGTGAAGACTTCGGTTGTGAAACTCAAACTCGAATATTTCAGGAGTCGGCCGACCGGCACTTGCGAAATGCTTCTGCTTCGGGCACTGCGTGGCAAGAAAGACTACAGAAAATGGCGTCGGCTGCATGTTTTATACCCCTGACGACCTGACATCATGGAAGAGGAGACAGCAACCAACGCAGGACCCAAGACTTTGGAATTCAGGCCAACTGAGGGCAACCTGCCAGCAGATTACCCAAATGTAATGACTGCAACAGTGAAACATGAAGAACATCAGTGAGACTCTATAATCTTAGAGCCTTGTACAAAACATCAGCTGCAGAACAGTTATTAGTGGGCTTGTTCCAGGTCTGATATGGGCTAATTAAGTGTGTTTGTTAACACGAGTGTGTCAAATGTGCACTGTAAATACAAACCCGCTGTATGAGTGAATTCAGAATCTGTGATAGCTTTTCAGCAGATAATGGTGTTGCAAAGTAAGACATTTTGGGCTTTGTTGTTTTTTTAAGACCCACTGCTTCCACCCCTGCTGCAACCACACCCCCACCATGATCAATGCACAATGATCGGGGAGTCTAGTGCATTGGTGATTTAAGTGTTGGGGGAAACAACAGAAACCTAAAATGGAGAGTTGTTAAAAATATGATAAAATGACAACAATGCTGCTCTTTTTGTAATTTGCATACTATTTGTTTTAAATTGCTAGATGAGGTTTTGCTTGGCTCACTTTTTAAAGGCTTATTAAGTAGTGGTAATGTGGTTGACCATTGTCTAGTGTCTTACAGTTCGTACTACGTAAACTACAAAGTACATTCAGGCACTGTTGTGATTCTCCTAAAATATTTGTGCCTTTTATAGTTGGCAGTAAGGATGTATCATCTGGTGACTTCAGCTGGATGGGAGTGCTGTTTTGTCTTTAATTTTTTTTTTCTAATATACAAATTTGTGCCAACATACTGTTACATATGCTGGTGGATGTTACAGCTATTTGACGTTTCAACTAAAGGAAAACACTTCAGTACGTTTTGGTAAGGTTGCTGCCATCTGAGCCCCATAATTATTTGACAGGGGCACTTGATTGCCGTACCACACACACACACACACACACACACACACACACACACACACACACACACACACAAAAGTATTCAGCTTCCTTGATTTTTTTACGGGTTATTTTTATATAAGGTGCTCTTAACCATTATTTTTATTGTACTTAATGAGGTCCGTCTTCATTACTGTCTCTTGCCTGCTCAGTCTTTTTCACTATGACTGCACTGTTTAAAGTCGGTTACAATCTAAGACCTTAGTTTGTACACCCCTTAAGCTGTTGGTCACACAGTCTCCCTCAGGTAGTCACTGTTCCATTTATTGAAGATATATTATTGTTCAGTCTTTCAGGTTATCAGCTGTTCAACTCCTGCCCTTTGTTCACTTTTTCTTAATGTTTGTTTACCAATGAAGTGCACTGATCACAATGAATGGTTTCAGGTTCAACATAGTTTAATACAGCCATGGTGAAATGGAAGGCTAAAATCCATTCTGTCCAGTCTGTCAATCATGTCATCCCAAGCAGATAGTGGATTCCCTTAGAATGACACCAGAAACTTAGCCAATTGTTGAAGTCAATCATTTTCTGCTTGTACAGTGGTATCATTCTGGGTGACGGTAGGATGCTGCTCAGGGCTAGGGTCATACCCGCCTGGACTACATAATACAAGAGCTCCTCCATGTCTCTTTTCATGTAGTCTAGGCAGGTGTGTCTCAGGTCATTCACACCCACATGGACAGTGCAGAGTCATACTTGTACTTGTTGTGGAGTGACCTGAGTGCATGTGTTATGTGTTGGATTCTAGCACCTGATAAACAGCTGACTGTTACCTTCTACTTATTCATCCTAGTGAGTGGGACATCTGTGTGCCTCACTATTGAGTCACCTATGACTACTGTGTTGGGCATGCTGTTTTGCCTTAGGGGCTTAGGTTGAGGGGCACACTGTGTTGGTGAGCTGTGTCTCTTGTGGTTTGTGCTGTGTTGTGGTGGTTGAGTGCATTTCTGTCTTGGAGGTCTCTGCTGTTTGTGTAGATTTTTATTGAGAGCCTCTGCAAAGGTGGGTGTGTGGTTTGTGTTTTTATGTGAGAGCTGTGATGGTGGGTGCTCTGAAGGGGCTGTGTGTTGCATGTGGTGTGGTGCAGGTGTTGACCTGTTCCTCTTGACCAGCTTTTCTGGTCTTGGCTTGAGAGTGCATGGCTTTCAATTTGGATATATAAGTGCATCTCTCACAAGTCTGAGTGTTGGAAGGTGGAAGGTAACAGGAGAGGGTTGCCTGTGTACATGAGGCAGTTGCTATACTGCCTCAGAATGCCCAAGTTCACCAGGATTATAGGAGAAGGCATAGGGAACTGACCTTCAGACATGCCAGGAGGGATGGTCATTATTACTAAGAACTGGAGCTGTTTCTTTATATATTCCCTTTACAGGAAAAATGTCACTCAAGGTATCTGAGTCTGTACAGAGCACTGTCAAACACTTCAAGGGAAACTAAAACATAGACCCTGAAAATTTAAGGATGAAGTACTCAGGCAGATATTCCGAAGTTAGAAAGAAAACATAGGTTCATAGGTAGGTATACTAGTCTATTGGCCCAAGAGCCTAAGTAAGCCTAGCCAACAAGGTTCCCCTGGCTTACGCCACCCAAGAAAGTTAATTTCCTGTGCCCCTGCTGAGCAGAGCCACAGAAGTGATCCCCGGGGTGTATTTCCTATTTCCCATCCACTCATCAAGATTTTTCTTGAAGAGTGCTAATGAGGAACTTTGCTTGACATAGATGGGTGGCTTGTTCCAGAGTATAGGAAGTCTCTGGGACAGGAATCTATCCCTCCAGCATGTCCTGCTTATTGTGGTAAAAAGGTTTAGGTCCCTAGAGCGTGTAGCTTGGAGGGATTGGGATTTTTTTAGGTGTAGCATGTCCAACAGCTCTGGATGTAACATAGCTTTATACGTTAGGCAGAGATCTCCTCAGAGTAGGTGATAAGCTACAGAGTAAAGCTGGAGTTTTTTGAGATGGTCAGTGTAGGGCATCTGTTTGAGGCCAGTAATCCTCTATGTGAGGTACTTCTGTGGCCTTTTCAGCTGCTCCAGATGTCTTGTAAGGTGCATTCCAAAAGGGGCGTTGTACTCTATAATGGGTCTAATGAGTGCCGAGTAAAGGGGAACAATGACTTCTTTTTTCCTGGATGAGAACTCTTTTGTGATGAGTTGTGCCACACAGAAGGATTTCCTGACTACTGTGGTGATGTGATTATCAAAGGAGAGACTACTGTCCACCTGGGTCCCAAGGTCTCATCACACATTCGGCGTCAAGTAGACTGCCATTTATGTGGTAGTTCATGGGTACAGAGTTTTTACCAAAAGGGATGACAATGCACTTTTCGGCACTGAGCTTAGACCATGCCTCTGACACCAGGAATCTGTCTCGGATGCCTTTCTGTAGGATGTCCACATCATTTGGGGACTCAACTATGGCTCCTAGTTT
This sequence comes from Protopterus annectens, assembly GCF_019279795.1. NCBI lineage: Eukaryota > Metazoa > Chordata > Ceratodontiformes > Protopteridae > Protopterus > Protopterus annectens. Next base: position 864,128,754 of record NC_056750.1, read on the forward strand.
GCAGTCATCTGCAAACATCGTTAGCCAGAGGCCTTCCGTGTTAGCCTGTACTTCAGAGAAGTGGATACCAAACAGGAGAGGTCCCAGCACTGAACCCTGTGGTACTCCACTTGTCACTGGTTTGAAGGCAGATTTGGAGTCTGCAACTTTTACAGTATGGGTTCTGTCAGTGAGCCAGTTGGCAACCCATCTTGTGACATAGGGATTTATACCTAGTTTAGTGAGTTTAGCTATACTTCCAGAATGGGGGATGGTGTCGAAAGCCTTGGCGAGGTCAAGATAGGCTGTGTGAACCACCTTAACCTCGTCTACGACTTTGGTGACTGCCTCAAAGTAGTCAATCAGGTTCAGAAGGCATGACCTGCCATTCAAAAACCCGAACTGGGTGGGATCCAGAGTTTAGCGGTTACCAACGTCTTTGTTTATGAGTTCCATGATGATACGTTCCATGGCCTTGCAGACCAGGCTCATCAGGCTAATAGGGCGATAGTTCCCAGGATCAGTTGTGGCTCCCCCTTTGTGGAGTGAGATAACTGTTGCCATGCGCCATTCAGTGGGCACAAAGCCTGACGTAAGATTATGATTGAACATGGTGTTTAGGTGGGGAGCCAGTTCATTCTGAAGTTTATGTAAAACGCAGCCTGGGATGTTGTCCGGTCCCATGGATGCTGTGTTTTTGGTTTTAGAGTGTGCTGCTTTTACCTGCATAGATGTGATTACAGGGACTCTGCATTCTTCTTGTGTGTGTATATCTATCTATATATATATATATATATATATATATATATATATATATATATATATATATATATATGGGCCTTTTAGGGGGTGAGAGGGGCGGTAAAGTTAGCAGTGATCCTATCTGCCAGGATGTTGGCAATATCAAGTAGTACTTACTGAAAAATACAGAATTAGCTTGTCTAGAATGATGAAAAAAGGGGAGTCACATGAATGGCTACTGCCCGGCTACTACTAATGCTGGTTATAGCACAGCTTCACTCTGTTGGGATACAATACTCCTTTGCTTTTTCTCTCACCAGAAGCAAAATGTTAGCACCAATCCCAAGAAGAGAAGCAGGCCACGGTCTGTCTGGTGATCCACAGTCTTGTCCCAGATGATGCAAGGGTCTGCAGGCTTGTAGCCTTTTTCTGGTAGATTCCTTGAATAGTAACCAGACCAATCAGGTACGTTAAGCACAGACACTCACTCTCCAACCAGAAAGAGTCAGGAATCAATGCACCCTGCTCCTACTCAAACCAGGATCAGAATATAATCACAGATGCCAAGCTGTCACCTACAAAGCAGTTATTAGGCTTTCTGGTGATCAGCAGTCTCCAGGAAATAATGTCCCTGCACTCCTTCTCTCACAAGGGGAAAACAGAAGCACTAATCCCAAGATGACTACTGAGAGGCAGGAAGTGGGCTCTACAATAACTGGTGGTCTTGCAACAGATGCTTAACACCTCATTTTCAGATTGTAAAAGAACCATCTCTATGCTACGCTGTGCACAGGTACACACAACCCTTTGATTATGAACTGTGTCTACGCTGTGCACAGGTACACAACCCTTTGATTATGAACTGTGTCTACGTTGTGCACAGGTACACACAACCCTTTGATTATGAACCGTGTCTACGCTGTGCACAGGTACACACAACCCTTTGATTATGAACTGTGTCTACGCTGTGCACAGGTACACACAACCCTTTGATTATGAACCGTGTCTATGCTGTGCACAGGTACACACAACCCTTTGATTATGAACCGTGTCTATGCTGTGCACAGGCACACACAACCCTTTGATTATGAACCGTGTCTATGCTGTGCACAGGTACACACAACCCTTTGATTATGAACCGTGTCTATGCTGTGCACAGGTACACACAACCCTTTGATTATGAACCGTGTCTATGCTGTGCACAGGTACACACAACCCTTTTATTATGAACAGTGTCTATGCTGTGCACAGGTACACACAACCCTTTGATTATGAACCGTGTCTATGCTGTGCACAGGTACACACAACCCTTTGATTATGAACCGTGTCTATGCTGTGCACAGGTACACACAACCCTTTGATTATGAACCGTCTATGCTGTGCACAGGTACACACAACCCTTTGATTATGAACCGTGTCTATGCTGTGCACAGGTACACACAACCCTTTGATTATGAAACGTCTCTATGCTGTGCACAGGTACACACAACCCTTTGATTATGAACTGTCTCTATGCTGTACAAAGGTACACACAACCCTTTGATTATGAACTGTGTCTATGCTGTGCACAGGTACACACAACCGTTTGATTATGAACTGTCTTTATGCTGTGCACAGGTACACACAACCCTTTGATTATGAACTGTCTCTATGCTGTGCACAGGTACACACAACCCTTTGATTATGAACTGTCTCTATGCTGTGCACAGGTACACACAACCCTTTGATTATGAACTGTGTCTATGCTGTGCACAGGTACACACAACCCTTTGATTATGAACTGTGTCTATGCTGTGCACAGGTACACACAACCCTTTGATTATGAACTGTGTTATGGAAATTATGATATTTCTCTTAGTTTCGCAAATAACTGTGGTAAGAAGCTGGTGAACATGCTGAGTAAGGACAACTGTTTGATGAGAGTGCTACCAAGTACAAGAGAATACGTCAATAACCATCCTGCAATATTTTTTCCTACTTTTATCAATCGTGTAGAATTTAGATGACAGGAAGGGCTAAGTAATACAGAATTGTTATAAAACTTTTACTGCACTACTCCTGGCTTTTCCTGACAGATGGTAATGACTCAGTCTTACAAAATACTTGCACCATGAATGTAATGAATGTTTGCTCAAAAGGTTATGTGGAGCAATTATCACCTTTGTAAGAGCATGCAGAATCTTACAGTCAAGACATGCAGGTGAACATCACATTATTTGTACAGTTACAGTATAACAATGAGTCATTAGCACTTGTCAGGTAACATTGCAACAATATGTATAGTTACAATATAACACTGAGTCATTAGCACTTGTCAGGTAACACTGTAACAACATGTACAGTTACAGTACAACACTGAGTCGTTATCACCTGTCAGGTAACACTAACAATATGTACAGTTACAGTACAACACTGAGTCATTAGCACTTGTCAGGTAGCATTGCAACAATATGTACAGTTACAATATAACACGGAGTCATTAGCACTTGTCAGGTAACATTGTAACAATATGTACAGTTACAGTATAACACGGAGTCATTAGCACTTGTCAGGTAACACTAACAATATGTACAGTTACAGTATAACACGGAGTCATTAGCACTTGTCAGGTAACACTAACAATATGTACAGTTACAGTATAACACAGAGTCATTAGCACTTGTCAGGTAACATTGTAACAATATGTACAGTTACAGTATAACACTGAGTCATTAGCACTTGTCAGGTAACATTGCAACAATATGTACAGTTACAATATAACACGGAGTCATTAGCACTTGTCAGGTAACATTGTAACAATATGTACAGTTACAGTATAACACGGAGTCATTAGCACTTGTCAGGTAACACTAACAATATGCATTAGCACTTGTCAGCTAACATTGTAACAATATGTACAATTACAGTATAACACTGAGTCGTCATCACTTGTCAGGTAACATTGTAACAATATGTACAGTTACAGTATAACACAGAGTCATTAGCACTTGTCAGTTAACATTGTAACAATATGTGCAGTTACAGTATAACACGGAGTCATTATCACTTGTCAGGTAACATTGTAACAATATGTACAGTTACAGTATAACACTGAGTCGTTATCACTTGTCAGGTAGCACTGTAACAATATATACAGTTACAGTATAATACGGAGTCATTAGCACTTGTCAGGTAACATTGTAACAATATGTGCAGTTACAGTATAACACGGAGTCATTAGCAATATGTACAGTTACAGTATAACAGGTAACATTGTAACAGTATGTACAGTTACAGTATAACACGGAGTCATTAGCACTTGTCAGGTAACATTGTAACAATATGTACAGTTACAGTACAACACTGAGACATTATTACTTGTCAGGTAACATTGTAACAATATGTACAGTTATAGTATAACATGGAGTCATTAGCACTTGTCAAGTAACGTAACAATATGTACAGTTACAGTATAACATGGAGTCATTAGCACTTCTCAGGTAACATTGTAACAATATGTACAGTTACAGTATAACACTGAGTCATTAGCACTTGTCAGGTAACATTGTAACAATATGTACAGTTACAGTATAACACGGAGTCATTAGCACTTGTCAGGTAACACTGTAACAATATGTACAGTTACAGTATAACAGTGAGTCATTATTACTTGTCAGGTAACATTGTAACAATATGTACAGTTACAGTATAACACGGAGTCATTAGCACTTGTCAGGTAACATTGTAACAATATGTACAGTTACAGTACAACACTGAGACATTATTACTTGTCAGGTAACATTGTAACAATATGTACAGTTATAGTATAACATGGAGTCATTAGCACTTGTCAAGTAACGTAACAATATGTACAGTTACAGTATAACATGGAGTCATTAGCACTTGTCAGGTAACATTGTAACAATATGTACAGTTACAGTATAACACTGATTCGTTATCACTTGTCAGGTAACATTATAACAATATGTACAGTTACAGTATAACATGGTGTCATTAGCACTTGTCAGGTAACATTGTAACAATATGTACAGTTACAGGGTTGGGAGGGTGGCCTAATGGTTAAGGTGTTTGCCTTACAAACACAAGGTGCAGGGTTTGAGTCTCACAAGGGATAATTGGCTAAGCTTAAAATGGCTCGCAAGGGCAGTTAGCTTAGTACTAATCTATGAACCTATTCTATGAACCTATGAACCAGTATAACACGGAGTCATTAGCACTTGTTACAAACAAATCAATTACAAATTGTATGGGTCTACATGGTACATTCACCAAGATATTGTGATTTGTTTTACCAAAAAGGTAAACAATATGCACAATATCAGCATTCCTTGGCAAATATTTAATAATGTCTTAGACATGCACCATCAACATTTACACTTTTGGAAAGGTCAGTGTCTGCTGAACAACTTTCATATTTACATTTTTAGTGTAGCTCTTATGGTTAAAGAGTTATGAACATTTGTTTTCTGTATGGTATTACAAACTGATTATCTGAAAATGAGCTCAGGCACCGTTGTTACTATGGTGGAAGTAAGCAGGCAGCATTTTCTGAGCTGCTCCGGAGTGAATGAGTTAACAAGCTGCACTGTTATTCCTATGGTGGAAGTAAGCAGACAGCATTTACTGAGCTGCTCCGGAGTGAATGAGTTAACAAGCTGCACTGTTGTTCCTATGGTGGAAGTAAGCAGGCAGCATTTTCTGAGCTGCTCCGGAGTGAATGAGTTAACAAGCTGCACTGTTGTTCCTATGGTGGAAGCAAGTAGGCAGCATTTTCTGAGCTGCTCTGGAGTGAATGAGTTAATGCATACTCCTAAATACTTCATTTTATAATGTCCCCATTAAGTATGGATTTTGATGAACCAGTGGGTACATAGTTTACAGCTATTGCCTTTGTTTTAGCTTTATTGTTTTGTATTCTGAAAAGATTTGAAAATGTTTCAATATGTAATGTCTCTTTCTGGTTTTGTCAGTTATGAAATAATGTCATCTGCAAATATTGAGAGCTTTTCTTGCCTACCACACCAATTATATCTTTGAATTTCTGAGTCCCTTATTTTTTGCCAATGGTTCTAAACCTAATGCAAATAACAAAGAGGAGAGAGGACACCCCTGCCTGGTTCCTCTGCCCAAGCAGAAAATATCAGAGAGGACCCCACCCACTTGGATTTTTGCCTCTGATCCCTCATATATCCTCTTAATCAACCTTATAATTTTATCAAGGAATGCAAAGGTTTCGAATGCGCTGCTCAAAGTCTCAGCTTACTCTGTCGAATGCTTTCTCTGCATCAAGACCCACCAACAACAGTGGTATTTTCTTACATTCTGCTTTCCTCTAGATCATCAGTGTTCTGTTAACGTTGTCAAACATCAGCCTCCCCTCCACAAAACCACATTGATCCAAATCTATCAATTTTGGTATCACTTTTGCCATTATTTTAGCCTTTATAGATATGACACTTTATAATCAAGGTTTAGTATTAAAATGGGCCTGTATGAAGCTGGATCTGATGGATCTTTGACCTCTTTAGATATTACAGCTCCCACCTTTCTTCCAGAATGTTGGTACTTCTGGGGGGGGGGGGGTTTGAGTCATCTCTTTCAGCTAGCAGGTTGGCAATTTCCTGCAGTTGAGTTCTTCACATAGCTAGGTATTCCCCTTAAGATTTTGAACACAGTTAAAAAATGCCTTGTGATTATCCTTAGCTAGGGAGGCTATTCCTGCTTCCTAATTTGTCTTGGAGGACTTGGAGTAAGATGTTGGGTTGTATGGTAAGCGACTCCTGTAAGTCCAGGTACGCAGTATGCTATTCCTGGTTCTTTTGAGATTTCTTTCTTAAAAGCTGTCTCAGGTTTCAACTTTCTGTTACCTAGGAAGTTCAGTTGTGAGTGTTCTGCCATTTCACACTGAGCTTGATCGAAGGAAGGACACTGAGGAAACTCGGAGCTATAATATATAACATTAAGTATCCTGTTTTTTGTTTATTTTGTTCTTTATTTCTTTGTTATTTCTTTGTTATTTCTTTGTTATTTATAGCACTTTGTGTACTGTGTATTTTTCTAGCTAGTTTCACTGTGTGTGAGGTATTAACTGGAAATTGTCCACTTTTATTAAGCATCTGTTGGGTTGTCTGTTTCTGATAACTTGTTGCAGTTAAACTCTTTTTTTCTAGAGGCTCCTTTAGCTGTTTAAAACTTTCATTTAAAGGCTCACTGCTGCTTTTCAGCTGTGAGAAACATTTCTGCAGTTTGTTTCTCACCCTCCCTCCCTGTTGGTATAGTGTTTTTATAGTTGGTGGCTTTGCAGTTGCCCACCCCTAGTGTAAATTTGATCTGGGACCCTCCTCCCAGTCTAGTGTCATTACCTCATTCTACCCAGTACAGGGAGAACGTTTGAGAAGGCCAATCAGCTACTCCTTTCTCTCTTTCCACTTAAAAAAAAAAAAATATCTGCTTTTACTGTATTTGTGTTTCTTCCTACTTTATTTTGCTTTTGCGTCATCTTAAAAGTACTCAATTGTATTTATTATTGCTGGTGTAACTCATTCTAAGCCTTTTAGTTTAAGCACTTGGGCTTCAGACCAGTTGTTTTACATTAAGAAGGTTTGTGGTCTGCACTGTAGTGGCAGAACAGGTAGCTTACATCCTTCTAAGTTGGGAACTGCTGATTGAGGGCTCAGTGTCTTATTCTAAAAGTGTATTAATTCTGGTTTAAGCACTTGGGCTTCACGCCAGTTATTTTACATTAAGAGGGTTCGTGGTCTACACTCTTGTGGGAGGAGAGGCTGGACTCTGCCCTTCTGAGCTGGGAATTTCTGGTTAAAGGCTTATAGTGCCTGCATATTTGAACTGCTTCTTGCTGAAATTGGTACACCTTGTTTGCTGTAGCATAGACTAGATCCAGGCCTGCTGAATCTAGCTTTGTTTGTATAACTTGAGCACTAATCCAGGCATTCTTTAAAGTATTCAATTGTATTTATTACTGCTTGGTAGTAACTTGATTAGTGCAGCTATCATTCTAAGTCTTTTGGATTAAGCACTTGGGCTTCAGACCAGTTGTTTTACATTAGTCTTTTGGATTAAGCACTTGGGCTTCAGACCAGTTGTTTTACATTAGGAAGGTTTGTGGCCTGCACTGTGGTAGCAGGACAGGTAGCTTACATCCTTCTAAGTTGGGAACTGCTGATTGAGGGCTCAGTGTCTGTTATTCTAAAAGTATATTAGTTCTGGTTTAAGCACTTGGGCTTCAGGCCAGTTATTTTACATTAAGAAGGTTCGTGGTCTGCACTCTTGTGGGAGGAGAGGCTGGACGCTGCCCTTCTGAGCTGGGAATTTCTGGTTAAAGGCTTATAGTGCCTGCATATCTGAACTGTTTCTTACTGAAACTGGTACACCTTGTTTGCTGTAGCATAGACTAGATTCAGGCCTGCTGAATCTAGCTTTGTTTGTATGCTTGTTATTTCCCTGAAATGCTAATTCCACCTAACACGTGGCTTTTCAGCGCTTCTGTGGATCCCTAGTGATATCTGCATTGCTTACTGTACTTATTTCCTTGTTTCACTTGAAAGAAAGTTATTGTTTGTCATTTTTGCATTTAAGTTACCTGTAACACATTGCATTTAAGTTACCTGGCACTTGCTCACTAAGTCAGCACTAAAAAATTAAAAGCACTACACCCTCACAAACTCCCCTTGAGTACCTTGCTCCCCATTGGCCCTTTTTTCAATTATAAAGGAATTCCCAATACTATTCTAGCATGTCCAAAGGTCAGTTGTCAATCTCCTTTCCGGTCCAGCTGGTGAATCTGGGAATCTTGAGGCAATGTTACAACTGCCTCATGTACACAGACAACCCTCTCCTCCTCCCAACAAATTCCAACACATGTGAGAGATGCAACCATATAGCCAAACTGGAGGCTAACCTCTCTCAACTCAGTACTGGCGTAACCAGTCAGGAGGAGAAGGAAACCACACTCACTACAATTCCAGTCTCACATAGACCTACCACGACAGCAAACCAAATACAAACACACAAAAACATACTCGGAGGCTCTAAATAAAAATCTGCCTAAGCAGCAGAGACCTCCAAAGCAGACACCCAAGCAACCGCTACCCCAAAACAAAACACGTGCAACACATAGCTCACAAAGCCAGTGTGCCGAACAGTCACACCCCTTAAGGCTAAACAACACACCTGATACACTTGTAATAGGTAACTCTATCATCAGGCACACTGACGTCCCGCTCACCAGGCTGAACAAGGTGAAGGTCACGGTGAGCTGCCTGTCGGGCGCTAGGATCCGCCACATAACACAAGCACTCAGGTCATTCCAAGACAAGTACAAATATGACTCAGTCATTGTCCATGCTGGTGTGAATGACCTGAGACGTACTTCCCTGGACTACATGAAAAGAGACATAGAGGAGCTCTCAGAGCATGAAGCCCAGGCCGGTATGACCCTGACCTTGAGTAGCATCTTACCCTCACCAAGAATGATGCCACAATATGAAGACAAGATGATCAATTTCAACAACTGGCTTAAGTATTGGTGTCATTCAAAGGGGGTCCAATGTCTGTCAATCTGGGATGACATGCTCGACAAGCCACGATGCTTCGCTAGGGACGGCTTGCACCTGTCACCCCTGGGCTTTAGGCAAGGCTCAAAAGACAAACCCACCTCCATAGGTATCACAAGGGATAAGAAACTAAGAGTAATGCTACTCAACGCCAGAAGTCTAAACCTCAAGATGCACGCACTCGAAACTCTCCTTTGCATGGAGAACATCGATATCTGTGCAGTAACAGAAACCTGGTTCAAGGCTCCCGAGAGCACCCCAGCACTACCAGGTTATACCTCATACCATGCTTTTTGGCCCCAAAACTTGGACCGAACCACAAAAGGAGGGGGAGTATCAATATTCGTCAAAGATACCCACACCTCCAGGTTGGTGACACAGCACGAAGCATCACAGACTATCCATGTGCAACTAACAGTGGGTAAAACTGCCTTCCAGTTTATAGCCTGCTACAGACCACCCTCCCAAACCCAGGAACCCCACTCGGCCTTCCTGAGAACACTGGAAAATATGAAGGTCTCTCCAAACACCATTATATTGGGCGACTTCAACTACCCAAACATAGACTGGGAGCATTACTCTACCTCCAACACCCTAGCCCAAAGGTTCATAGAATTTATAAACTCAAATACTATGGAACAACTTGTTACCACTCCAAGAGGGGAAAACATACTGGAACTGATCATCACCAACATGGGGACTCTATGCTCCAGACCAGAAGTGTACCCCTCACTGGAAGATCAGACCATAAACTAATCTCACTGGATATTCACATCCTGACCCCACCCCCTGCCCAGAAAACCACAGTGAAAAACTTCTCTAAAGCAAATTTCACACTCCTCAAAACCGAGGTGGAATCCTTCAAAACCCCCGGGCCTGTGGAAAATACGGCCCAGACTGCAGAATCCTTTATAAACGCATTCTATGAACACCTTCAGGAATGCATGGATCATGCAATCCCAAAAATAACCAAGACCCAATCCTCCAAAGGCAGACGTCCTGTCTGGTGGACCCCAGCCATAAACAGACTATACAATAGAACGAGGAAGCTACTACATGACAGAGCAAAATCCCAAAAAGGGAAGGCATCTCTGATCAGTATTAGCAAAAAACTACGGGCACTCATAAAATCTTCTAAGGCCAGCTTCGAGAGAAAAATTGCACAGGACACTAAGGATAATCACAAGGCTTTCTTTAGTTATGTTAGGAACCTGGGTGGGAATTCCCAGATATGCTCAGAATTAGTCCAAAATGACAAAAAATACACCGAACCCACAGACATTGCCAACATCCTAGCTGACAGGTTCAGAGCAAACTTCTCCCCCCCCCACCAAAAGGGCAAATATCTATCCCAGCAGAGTGCTGCCCCCCTGACATCTCAGATGCTCAGGTAAGAGCCGCCCTCTCAAAAGCAAAAAACACAACATCAATGGGACCAGACGGTGTCCCAGGCTGCGTCCTACATGAACTCCAAGAAGAGCTAAACCCAAACATAAAACTACTGTTCAATTTCAGCCTTACTACAGGATATGTACCCAAAGAGTGACGTACAGCAACAGTGGTCCCTCTCCACAAAGGTGGTGCCTCAATGGATCCTGGAAACTATCGCTCCATAAGCCTGACTAGCTTGGTCTGCAAAGCTATGGAAAGGATCATCATGGACCTCATAAATAAAGATATTGGGGAACTACAGACACTGGATCCTACCCAGTTCGGCTTTGTTAAGGGCAGATCCTGCCTCTTAAACCTGGTCGATTTCTTTGAAACAGTCACCAAGGCCATTAACGAGGGGAAGGTGGTCCACACAGCCTACCTGGACCTTGCAAAAGCCTTCGATACAACACCCCACTCGGGGATTACAGACAAGCTCACCAGCTTAAATATAATCCCCTATGTCACTAGATGGGTTGCAAACTGGCTCAAGGACAGAACCCACATGGTTAGAATTGCTGGAGCCATGTCAGACTTCAAACCAGTTACAAGTGGCGTCCCACAAGGCTCAGTCCTGGGACCTCTTTTGCTCGGTATATATTTGCCGGAGGTACAGGCCAACATGGAAGGACTGCGGCTGACCAAGTTCGCAGATGGCTGCAAACTGGGCGCCATAATCGACTCTCCAGCCGACACAAGCATCCTCCAAAAGGGCCTCATAGAAACAGACAACTGGTGCCAGAGCCATGGCCTCAAGCTAAACGCCAAAAAGTGTATAGTCATCCCCTTTGGCAAAAACAAAGTGCCCACAAATTACCACATAGGTGGTAATCCATTACGTACAGAAGAAGTAATTAGGGACCTGGGGACCCAAGTTGATAGCAATCTCTCATTTGACAACCACGTGGCCACAGTGGTTAGAAAAACATTTTATATAGTCCACCTAATCATGAAGGGATTCACATCTAGATCAGGGGAGGTCACTGTGGCTCTTTACTCATCCCTCGTCAGGCCCATAATAGAGTACAATGCCCCTTTCGGGATGTACCTTACCAGACACCTGCAGCAACTGGAAAGACCCCAAAAGTACCTCACCAAGAGGATCAAAGGGCTGAAACAGATGCCATATGCTGCCCGGTTAAAGAAACTCCAGCTCTACTCAGTGGCATACCGCTTGCTTAGAGGCGATCTGTGCCTGACGTATAAAGTCATGTCCAACCCGGAATTAATGGACATGCTGCACCTCAGAAAATCTAAATCCCATCGAGCTACGCGCTTGAGAGACGTGAACCTCAGCACTGAAATAAATAGGACATGCTGGAGGGACAAATTCATAACCCAGAGGCTCCCTTCACTCTGGAATAAAATCCCAGTCCAGGTTAGGCAGAGTCCCTCATTGACTCTCTTCAAGAGGAATCTTGATGAGTGGATGGGAGATCGTAGGTTTACCCCGGGTATCACTTCTGTGTCACTGTTAGACAGAGGCACAGTATACTAATCTCGAAAAAGGGCATAGCAAAATTAATTTAAAATGGGTGGCGAAAGCCAAACACACTCTGGCTAGGCTTATAAATGCCCTAGGGCAGATAGCCTAGTATGAACTTATGAACCTATAGCTAGCAATGATGTGGTAGGGGATTTTACCTATGGTTAATTGGATATGGAGTAGCTCTAGAAAGTCATGCTATATGACCAGTCTGTAGGTGTACTTATCCTTTATGAAGATGAATACAGCTCCTCCTTTGGTTCTTTCCTGCTCAGTTTGTAGTCTGAACGTATGGAAGGTGGTGTAACCTTGCATGGTCTGGGCACTTTCCACGTCTTTGAACCATGTCTCAGTGACTGCACAGAAGTCAGCATCTTTCAAGGTGAGGAGTGCTTCCCAGGGTGCAGTTTACTGCTTAGACTCCTAGCATTGAGCAGCAGTACCTTGAGTTTATCTAGAGAGGTTCTTGTTTAGACTCCTAGCATTGAGGAGCAGTACCTTGAGTTTATCTAGAGAAGTTCTTGTTTAGACTGCTAGCATTGAGCAGCAGTACCTTGAGTTTATCTAGAGAGGTTCTTGTTTAGACTGCTAGCATTGAGCAGCAGTACCTTGAGTTTATCTAGAGAAGATTTTGTTACAATTGGCAGGTTGGTTGCTTAGAACACTGCCTAAAAAATGCACAACAGGGGGTGGCTAATGCCTTTACCAGTATCTGAAAGCCTAGAAGTGACAGGTGCAGACCATCTCTGGCAAATCAGTGTGGCCTGTCGATGACTTCCTCTCAGGCTGACAGATATGAGATTTCCTTGGACTCACACCAGAATTTAAACCAATTGTTAAAGTCAAACATTTTTTATTTGTATTGTGGCATCATTCTTGGTGAGGGCAGAATGCTGCTCAAGGCTAGGCTCATACCTACCTGCAACACAAACTGACAACTCATGTCTGTCTTCATACAGCCCATGGAAATGCATATCAGGTCATTCACACCCACATGGACTATGACAGAGTCATACTGGTACCTGTAGCCGAGTGATTTTACTATGGGGTCATCTACGAACAGTATTTCAGTTCTGAAGTGCAACACCTAGGGGGCTTGTTTGTTGAGACACTGCTGTATATATTATTATGTGTTGTGTTTGTTGTTTGGTTTGTTGTGTGTATATGTGGTTTCTGAAGCAAGTATTTGGGAGGTCTCTAGGCTTTTGTTAAGTTACTAGTGAGTACCTCCTCATAATTGGGTTTAAGTGACAAATCCTTATTTAGTGTGGGAAGTGATGTGTCTGTGCTGACAACCTGTATGGCATTTGATTTGTCTGAATGTGAGACTCTGTCTCCAATTTCATAGTGTAACTACATTTCTCACATATAGCATTAGTTTCAGGAGTAAGTGGTTGTCAGTATACATGAGGCAATTGCTATATTGCCTCAGTATGCCCATGTCCATCAAGCTGGCTACAAGGAAATGTTGGGAAATAAGAAGTTATGTACTCACCATAACGTTCCATCTGAGTAGGTAGCTTCATTTGTCTGCAACCTGTGGGTCTTGGATCCGATATCGGATCCGAGCCGGCAACTTGTTTCAAGCTAATGGATCCGAGCTCCTAGCTCCTCCCCTCACCCATAATCCCCTGCTAACCCCCCATGACCTCAGATCGAGTTTGCCCCTCAATATATACCCAAAACGGGTATCCAACTAAGAACGATCCGAAGAAGGCCAGGGGGAAGGAGGGAGGGATGGTTGCAGACAAATGAAGCTACCTACTCAGATGGAACGTTATGGTGAGTACATAACTTCTTAATCTGAAGTAGGGAGTTCATTTGTCAGCAACCTGTGGGACAGAGTCCCCAGCTACTTGAACCTTGGGTGGCCATCATGGAAGGATATTGCGAAGCACCGCAGAGCCAACGGATGCTATCCCTCTAGAAATCACGTCCAGTTTGTAGTGGTTAATAAAGGTATGAGATGAGGCCCAAGTGGCTGCCGAACAAATATCATCCAATGGAACTCTAGACTTGAAGGCCGCAGAAGTAGAGATGGAATGAGTGGAATGTGCGTGAACTCCTTCAGGTGCGGGTCTCCCAGAGGCTTGGTACGCCAATAGGATACATTGAGAAATCCAGCGTGATATAGATACTGTTGATATTGCTTTCCTCAAATTAAATTTGGCAAAGGAAATGAACAGCTGGTCGGATTGTCTATGACCAGCTGTTCTATGAGTATAAAAACGTAGCTGCCTATGAACATCTAATGAGTGCAGCTTGTACTCTCCTTTATTCTGATAGTTAGGGAAGAAAACCGGTAAATTTATGGATTGATTTATATTGGTTTCTGAAGCTATTTTGGGAAGAAAAGAGGGATTGATCCTGAGGTACACTCTGTCCGGGTGAAAGATCAAATAAGGAGGCTTCACAGAGAGAGCTTGAAGCTCCGAAACTCTTTTTGCAGAAGTGATGGCTACAAGGAATGCTGTTTTCCAGGACAAGAATTTGAGATCTACTGAAGCAGCGGGTTCAAAAGGTGGAGCAGTCAAGGCTTGAAGAACTAGTGAAAGATCCCACGGTGGTACGGCTTCTTTTATAGGCGTTCTAAGCAAGAAGGTGCCCTTGAGAAAGGTTTCACACAACTTGGCCGACATCAAAGGCATTGTATCATGTCCCACATGGCAATGTGAGATGGCAGCCAATTGCACTTTGACGGTTGAGAAGCTAGCCTTCCTGAAAAAGTTTGGTTAAGAAGTCTAATATGGATGAAAGAGGAGCCGTAAAAGGATCTAGATCATGATGCTCTGCCCAGATGGAGAAACGTTTCCATTTACTGCGGTACACTTTCCTGGTGGAGGACTTATGCGCTGCCACAAAGATGGCTTTGACTGGTGAAGAGATACCGGGAGTCCTAACTAGGAGTGGAACTGGAGCAACCAAGCTGTCAGTTTCAGATTGTCCAGATTTGGGGTCGGTAAGTCAGACGGATGGGAGATTAGATCCGGACTGGGATCCAGAATACAAGGAGGATTCATTAGGTGAAACCACAGGTAAGGGAACCAAATTTGCCGAGGCCAGAATGGGGCAATGAGGATCATCCTGCTCCCCAACCGCGAGGCTTTCTGTAAGAGTTGCAGCATCAGTGGTAGAGGAGGATAGGCATAAAGTAGACCGGGTGGACAAGCATGCACCAGAGCGTCTCTTGGAGTTTCCCCTGGAGGGGGAATCAGAGAGAAGAAATTGCCGCATTTGGTGTTTGAGGGAGACGCAAAAAGATCGCAGCAGGGTTGCCCCCATATTGCGAATATCTGCTTCGCTACTAGTGGATTGAGAGACCACTCGTACAGGGTAAGAAGGGTGCGACTGAGTTTGTCCGCTAGGATGTTGGTCCGCCCCGGAATGTGCGTTGCACTCAGAAAGCGGTTGGTGAAGATTGCCCATTCCCACACTCTCATGGCTTTGCGGCATAGAGGGTAAGATCTGGTTCCCTCCTGTTTGTTGATGTACCAGACAACCGACATGTTGTCCGACTGAATTGCAATCGTTCCTATGGGGAGGAGATTCTGAAGTGCTTGCAACGCGTACATCTCCAGAACGTTGATATGCAGGGAGGTCTCTGTGTCGTTCCACGTGCCTTGGACCGTCCTGCCTGAATAATGCCCCCCCCACCTGAGGCAGGAGGCGTCCGTGGTCACCGTGGCGAGAGGGGGAGAGGTGCAGAAGGGAAGGCCCGTATGGAGGTCCGAAGCCTGGAGCCACCATAATAGAGCCCTCCTGCAAGCCTTGCTGATAGCAATGGGGTGGTGAAGAGGAAGGGACAGAAAGGACCATTGCACTAGAAGGGTCCATTGCAGTACCCGCATGCTCAGACGGGCGCATGGAAGGAGCGTAATCGCTGCCGCCATGGAACCCAGTGCCCTCAGGACCAATTCCGCTGGTGGGGTCTCTGATTGGAGGATAGCCCGCACATGGAGTTGCAAATTCCAAATTCTCTCAGACGTTAGAAAGGCTCGTAGTCCTCTGGTGTCTATTCTGGCTCATATGAATTCTATGACTTCTGTCGGGGCCAGAAGGGATTTGTCGGCGTTGATGGTGATGCCTAACTGCGGGGCTAGGCGGAGAAAGAAATCTCTGGCTGAGCAAAGTAGATGCCTTGTTGGGACGGTCAGGAGCCAGTCGTCCAGGTACGGAAAGACCTGTATTCCCTGGAGTCTCAGGTGGGCCGCAATCACTGCTAATACCTTGGTGAACACCCTGGGGGCTGTGGTGAGGCCAAAGGGAAGGACCCTGAACTAGTAGTGACTGGCTCTCAGCCAGAAGCGGAGGAAGCTCCTGGATCGTCTGTCCATTAGAATGTGGTAGTACGCATCCTTGAGGTCTATAGAGCACATCCAATCGTTCTCCCTTAGAAGGGGGAGAATAGATTGAAGAGTGACCATTCGGAATTTTTCCTTGGTTACCGACAGGTTCAAGTGGGAAAGGTCTAGAATCGGTCTCAAGTCCCCCGTCTTTTTTGGCACCAAAAAGAACCTGGAGTAGAACCCTAATCCGAGCTGGTCTTGGGGGACAGGTTGGATGGCTCTTTTTCTTAGCAGCTGCTGAATTTCTGCGGCTGCGACATCTCCCTCTTATCGGGTGGTACATCGGGGAGGTTCTTGAATTTGGGGACATGGAGTAATTTTGTACCCTCTGGATATAATGCGAAGCACCCAGCAGTCTGTGGTGATGGACTCCCATGCTGCTAGGTGCTCCGAGAAGCGCCCCCGACTGCCTCCAGAGTGGAGCAGCCGGGCAACCCTTCAGGGCTGCTGCGTGGGCCGGTCAGAGAAAGGTTCTCTGTATCCAAAGTTTCTCGGAGCCCCTCTGCCCCTGGGGCGGCATCCTCCCTGTCCTCCTCTGCCACGGAAGGACTGGTTGTCCGGAGCGGGTTGGGAATGTTGCGATTTCCGGAACCACATCTTCTTCTGACCCTTTTGGTACTTCGAAAAGGACCGCTGGGGAGCAGAGAAGCGGACTCCAACGGCAGACAACGTCTTCCTGTCCTTCTCGCTCTGGACAAGTGTCTCGTGAACTATTTTGCCAAACAGGGCAGAACCATCGAAAGGGGTGTTCGCAAAAGACGCTTTAAAAGGCTCCGCAAAGTCACAATGACGGAGCCAGGCCTGACGTCTCATGACTAGGCCTGCTCCGCTAGCCCTAGTGGCTCCCTCGGTGGCGTGGGACAATAGCCGCATAGAGGTATTTGAAATTGATCTCAGAGTGGCCATTCGGGTGGAGTACAATTGCTTGTCCTCCGCCGACATGGACTCAGGGGGGGGGCAGCGTATTCTTTGATAAGATTCCGCTGCATCCTGATGACATGTGCCATATAGTTCAGAGACCTTACAGAGAAAGTCGCTGAACTAAAAACTCGCTTCCCTAAGCGGTCCATTGAGCGGGACACCTTTCTCGGTGGATGGACTGAGGGGCTGTCCTGAGCTAGTTCCCTCTTCGTGGCAGCCGCCGTCAACATGGCATCTAAGGGGGGGCCCTTACTCCAGTGCGACCGGTCTGAGGGGGGACTTAGTATTCTGTCCGGGCGTTTTGGTATTGGCTCCACGGTGTCCGGATCCTTCCACGCCCTGGTGGTAATGAGGTCCACCAAGGGGTCGGCCGGAGGGGACACCCAAGAGGTAGACGGGCCTGCTTCGAATGCCTCCAGAAACACGGACTCGTCAGAGGAAGACTTGGGGGCAGACCACCCACCTCTGATCCTCAGCATCTCCATGATGTCTCCAAAGGAGACATCCTCAGGGGGTGATCTTGGGGAGCCTTCCCCTTCCTCCAAGTCCGTGTCCTCAGTTAAGGACTCAGGGGAGTCCACGTGCCTCCTCTTGCACTTATGCTTGCGGGGCACTTCCTCAGGGGGGCTGTCCGAGGAGGCCTCGCCAGCAATATCCTGTTCCAAAGGAACCATCTGGGACATTGAAGCAGGCTGTCCCTTTGGCCGGGTGACGGAAGCCTGGCCCAGCAGAGAGGGAGTACAGGGAGGAGCCGAGACAAGGACCGGGGGTCCGGATGCTCTCAACAAAGCCCTCTCCACAACATCGAAAGCCGAGGGGGAACCACTCTCTCTGGACTCCGAGAGTCGGCTCCCACTCGGATCCGATGAAAGGATCGGAACCGGCGCCGAGGCCATCAGATCCAAAGGACCAGTGCGCTCCGACCTGGACGGAGCCAAAGGCACACTGAATCCCTCGGATCCGAAGCTCGGGCCACGGCTCCAAGAGGTCGGATCCGACAGGCTCGAGGGCAGGGTCGGATCCGAAGTACCAAGTACTGTCGGCGCCGACCCACCCCCGGCTCCAACGCTGCTCGGCTCCGAACCCGGATAGTGGGTTGGAGAAGGAGCAATAGGATGGAAAAAAGGTGTCGAGCACCCCCCCCGAAGGGGGGGGGGAGGCAAGAGCACTCCCATCTGCAGCTGGGCATGGATGAACCTTCGCATCATCCGGTCCAAGTCTGCATCGGACATACTGAAAGTTGATCTCAAAGAGGTCACCGAGGCAGGCCTGGAATGCTGCCTCGATGACCTCGATGGAGGCCCTGGGGAGAAATAAGGGGATCGGAGCCGAGGAGGAGGAGACCTAGAAGCAGTGGAGGGAGAAGCCCGCTTAGCTGGCAGGGCCGAAACGGAGGTCTCGGCCCGCCGCTTGTGGTGCTTCTCCCTCCGTTTCTCCCTCCTGGCCTCCCTGTCCTCCAGCGCTTTAGCGGGAGTTTGAGTCCCGGCCGGAGGAAGGGGGGCAGGAATGGCAGCAACCACAGCCTGTGGTGGAGCCACGGGAGCAGCGGAGGCCGGAGCTGAGTTCGGGGGTAAAAGTCCTACCAAGACCAGCTTCGACCTCCCCTCTTTCAGTGCCCTGGGGTTGAACCCTGCACAAATGGTACAGCCTGAGGTGAGGTGTTCAACCCCAAGGCACCGAACGCACCGAGTGTGGCCATCAGCCGGAGAGAGCTTATGGCCACACTCTGTACATTTAGAAAAAATGGCTTTTGGGGCCTCAGCCATACTTAAAAGAAAAGTAATGTTACACACACACACACACACACAGGCCCCAAAACACAACACACACACACACACACACACTCACTAACGACCAGCGAAGGGAGGGAAAAAACTACTTAAAAGAAAAATATTTTAAGTCTATAGGAAACCTAATACTTACACACTTATATTTTGGTGAAAAAAGTAGAAAGTTGACAGAAAAATTGAACTTAACTGCCAATTACTAGTCGAGCTCACAAGAATCCAGCTATCCACAAGCGCGGCAAACTAGATCTGAGGTCATGGAGGGTTAGCAGGGGATTATGGGTGAGGGGAGGAGCTAGGAGCTTGGATCCATTAGCTTGAAACAAGTTGCCGGCTCGGATCCGATATCAGATCCAAGACCCACAGGTTGCTGACAAATGAACTCCCTACTTCAGATCTGCTGATCCAGGACAGCAGGTTCCCACTGCATGAGTTATTAGTGAAAGGAATGGGTTAATTAGACTGAACTATGCTGGTAGCCCAGGGACTATGAGTGGGAGCTATGCTTTCTTTGGTCTATGGTTAAACAAAGCAACTCTGCTCAGTGAGCAACTGTGTTGCTTCTACAGCAGCAAGGGGCCTGGGAATGGCTACACTGATAGTTGATTAAGGAAAAATTATCTGCAAGGCATTTGCTTTTATACAGGGCACTGCTGACCACCACTGTGAGGTGAGCAACTTCATGCAAAAGCAAGGCTTACATATCAGCAGAAATAAACAAGTACAAAGTTATCTACCAGTCAAGAAAGCACACAGTGAGCCTTCCTGCAGCAATCTCCAACTTGGACAGGTTGAGATTAGCATGCACCTGCCACAAAAGTGCAGAAAAATCATCTTAATGTAAGATGACTGGTTTACAGCCCAAGTGTAAGCAAACACACAATCTAGATACAGATACACAATCTATTTTACAGCTTTATGTCCCTGAACATGCTGGGCCACACAATGTAAAGAGGCTGCAATGTGCTGTCTGCTCTGGTCCCTCACGTCTGCAAGGGACATTGCCAGTAAGTAGCATGGGAGATGGTTAACCCATCCCCACCAGGGGGAAATGCACCAACCCTCTCTGACCTGAGTACACACATCCCTCTCCTACTCTCCTTCCCACCCTGGCAGAGGTAAGTGGGCAAGTGCCTTCATTCATCTCCCCTCTGCCCGACTCCTTCAGTGTTGGGGATGCTAATCAAACCCCAGGTCACCTGAGCTACTGTTCATGTATGTATACTAAGGCTAATGACCACTACGGCCTTAATAAGCCTAGCAGTGGAACCCAAATGTGTCCCACAATTTGCATGGTTTTAGACATTAATACAGGGGGTGATTGTTGGTTACGACATGACTTACTGACTGCCTCTGTCCATAAGAGGCATGGGTGGCAGAATAGGGATGGATTTTTGATTTTCCATCCAATGGTCCCAGTTGCACTTAAATAGGGTTAGGGAGGGACAGATGGGGAGCCTGTTACAGAGAAATGGCATTTTCTGAGATGCACACTTTCTTTCCAAGATGTCCTATTTACACTGCAAGCAAAATTTACGTCTTTAGAGCTAGTAGTTCTGATGCAGTTTTGCAGGTGTGCAAAAGGCTCATCACAGCAGGGTCCAGGGAAACCTTGTATGCCAGGAAAAGATCACCTCTCAGTAGTCTGTAGGAGACCCAGTAAAGAGATAGGGCTTTGAAGTGATGTGCATAAGACATTGTGTTTGTCGCCTTTTTTGCAAAGAATCTTTGAGGACATTCCAGTTCCCGCACGTGTCTGGTCAGGTACATACCGAAGGGGGCATTATAATCAATGGATGGGTCTAATGAGGGCCAAGTATAGAGGTACAATGACTTCCCTGGACCTAGATATGAAGCACTTATAAGATGAGCAACACAGAAGGATTTCCTTACTGGCTTGGATACAAGTTGGTTGAATGCCAGACTACTGCCTACATATGTTCCCAAATCCCTGACTAGTGGGTCAGCTCTTAGGGGTATTTTATTGATGTCGTAGTTTCCTGCCGTAGCCAACTTCCAAAAGGTACTATATTTTATTTCTTGGCATTGAATTTTCAGATGTGGCTTTGGCACCTGTCATTTGTCTGCATTAGACCCTCTTGTAAGACGTTAGTGGATTCTACGCCTGCTCCCAGTTTGCAATCATCTGAAAACTTGGTCAGCCAGAAGCCTTTGACATTGGCCTTTACTGCTGAGAGGTAGATGCCAAACAGGAGAAGGCCCAGCACACAGGTTCGAGTGACTCCACTAGTGACTGGCCTCTTTGAGGAGGTGGTCTCATCAATCCCAACTCCCTGGGTCCTATCATGAGCTAGCTGGCTATTCAGCATCTTGTATAGGGGGTTTATGCCCCAATTATGTAAGTTTGTTAACAATGGTCGATTGGGGTAGTATATCAAATGCCTTATCCAGGTCACAGCAGGCAGTATGCACAGTGTTACCCTCATCCACCAGGTTCAAGTAGGCATGACCTTTTTTTTGACAAAGCCAAACTGGGATGGATCCAGTATCTGATGGTCTCCTATGTCTTTACTGATCATTTCCATGATAATTCTTTACATGGCTTTGCATGGCTTTGCATAAGACTAGTCAAACTAACGGGTCTGTAGTTTCAGAGACCTGTTGATAGTCTGCCCTTATGACGCGGGATAACCGTTGAAGTTCTTCCTTCTCATAGCACAATGTCTGTTTTAAGTCTACAGTTAAATAATAACTCCAGTGGCCCTAATATTTTTGACTATTCAGGAGGAATCGTGGGATACTACTGGGGCCCACTGAGGCTGTGATCTTGGCCTTAGTGAATGCAGCAGGACATGCTCTCTTATTTATAGTTGGATAGATTATGTTTGAAGGTATTTATTGGAAGCTGGCTCCGAGTGAGTTGAGTAAAGTTGGAAGCGAATCTGACAGCCAGAGATTCACTATATTGCCCGGCTCAGTGAATGTGGCACCATTAACCACCAGTTCAGCACACTGCTGTGTGTGGCCTATGAGGTTTGTGACAGCTAAAGGCGGCCCTATAGTTAGTTACCTTTTGCCTGGAAAGCTATCTCGACCTCAAAATTGGTTTTATTGCCTATTTACTTTGATGAGAGAGTTCTTATCTTTATGAAAGTTATACTTCCTGATTTTAGCCATGATTTTATCCTTTTGTAGTATAACCTGTTTAATCTGAAATACCACCAGGGTGGTTTTTTGGAGTTAGATTCAGGCTTTTTTCTGGTAGCTACAGAAGATTTTATGCAGCCACTGACGTGGTTGTACAGAGTTTCTGTGAACAATTCTTTATAGGCTGCTGTGTTCTCTGGATTTGGAGAGGCACTGAATTTTGACAAACTATTGCTTAATAGTCTGCTTTGGAATAATTTACTGGGGGCATCTCTGTGCCTGCAGATTTGGGGCCGTGTAGGATTCCCAGTCCATAGAAAGGTAATTAAAATCCCCCATGAGTAAGGTGTTAGGTTGGATGATGAGTGTCTCCAGTGGGTCAAGTATGCACTATGAGTTTTGTGGGACACAGAAGGTGACCTATGGCTTGCTAGGATATGGTACAGGATTTTATCTATGGTGAGTTACATGTGGAGAAACTCCAGCGCATCAACCTATTTAACCAACCTAGAGATATACTTGTTACTGATGTATATGGAGACACCCTTCTCTTTAGCCTCTGTGCAGCTACTGGTCTAAAAGTGTGGAAAGCACTGAAACCTTGCTTTAAACCATGTCTCAGTCACTGCAAGGATGTCTACATTCTCCAGGGTGAGGAAGGCTTTGAGGGAGTTTAGCTTTTGTTTAGGCTCCTGGCATTGAGCAATAAGGTTCAGTTCAGTTGATTTTGCTATGTCAGTTGGTTTGTAAGTTGGTCAGTTTGGGAACAACAAAGTTTTAGCCAGTATTCAAAAGCCTAGAAGGGACAGGTGGAGACCATCCTTGGCAGAGCAGGAAGGCTTGTTAAAGTACAGTTGTGTACCTACCATAAATGTAGATGTTTGAGTGTATTCACTGTTGCAGTCATTACACTTGGGGTTATCCTGCTGGCAGGCTACCCGCAGTTGGCCTGAATTCCAAAGTCTTGGTCCGGCGTCGGTTGCTGTCGCCTCTTCCCTAACCTCAGTGCACCAGGGGTATGAAAAATGCAGCCAACACCATTTTCTTCAGTTTTTCTTGCCCCAGATGTCAGGTGCCCCCAAAAGGGTAGGCTAAAAATTATGCCAATAAAAAAGCATGCACTAAAATAAAACATCTTCATCTACAAGCAAACACACCACATAGGTTATATAGAATAGAGAAGTACAGATAAGTCCCAGCAAAGAAAGGGGGATGGTGGGTGGGTAACCTGGACTGCAACAGTGAATATACTCGAACATCTACATTTATGGTAGGTACACAACTGTACTATGTTCATCGTGTTTCACTGTTGCAGTCATTACACTTTGGTTGAATCCCAAAGCTGAGGTTGGGTGGCTGGGTCTAAATAGAATTAGGAGTGGCTATGAGGCCCTGCAGAACTGCAGTGGCAAAGCCTGCTCTGGAGTTAGAGTAGTGCTTTGTAAAAGTGTGCACTGAAGTCCAAGTTGCAGCCTCTAAAATGTCTTTGGTTGGTACTCCTCTGAGGAAGGCTGCTGAAGTGGCTGCTGCTCTGGTTGAATGTGGCCTAATGCTCTTAGGCACTGATTTGCCATGTTGTGAATAACAGAAATGAATGCAGTGGCCTATCCATTTTGAAATAGTGTGCTTTGAGATAGCTTTTCCTTGTGATCCTTCAGCAAATGCCACTAAGAGTTGCTCAGTCTTTCTGAAAGCTTTAGTTCTGTCCAAGTAGATGCATAGCTGTCTGTGTATGTCCAAAGAATGCAGAAGTCTCTCACCCTTATTCTGTGGGTTTGGATAAAAGGTAGGCAAATGAATGGTTTGGTTAAGGGCCACACTGGACACTACCTTAGGCATAAATGTTGGGTTTGTCCTCAGAGAAAATTATGAAAGGTTCCACAGCCATTACTGCCTATAACTCTGAGACTCTTCTTGCCGAGGTTATTGCTAGGAGCAGAGCTGTTTTCCATGATAAGACTTTTATCTCAGCTGTATTGGCTGGCTCAAAAGGAGGCAGTGTGAGTTTTTCCAAGACATAATTAAGGTCCCATGCAGGTACTGGCGCTCTCCTTTGAGGTCTTATGTTTTTGACCCCTCTGAGGTACTGCCTTAGCAGTGGATGTGAAAAAATAGGTGGGTCTGTATTGTAATGAGCTGAAATGGCAGAGGCATGGATCTTAATTGATGAAAAGGATAGGCCTTTGTCCAGCATCTCAGTTAAGTATTGTAAATTCTGAGGGATATTTGGTACAAGCGTGTCAATTCCTTGTGCCTGGTTCCAAGCACAGAATCTCTTCCATTTTTCTGCGTAAGATCTTCTGGTGCTGGGCCTCCTGGCCTCCAAAATAACATCCATAACTGCTTAAGAGAGAGGTGTGTTCTGAATGGTTACATTATCCGCCATGCTGCCAGATTTAGGGTTCTTGCTGGCTGTGCAGGATCTGATTGTTTTGTTGGGTCAGTAAGTGAGGAATTTGAGGTAATGTTCAGGCTGGGCCTTGAGACAAGCTCTTTAGGAATTGGGTACCAGTGCTGGCGGGGCCAGTCTGGGGCAATCA
Source organism: Protopterus annectens (assembly GCF_019279795.1). Lineage (NCBI taxonomy): Eukaryota > Metazoa > Chordata > Ceratodontiformes > Protopteridae > Protopterus > Protopterus annectens. The sequence continues at coordinate 864,153,666 of NC_056750.1, forward strand.
GTATCATTTTTGGCTTTTCTTGTCTGACCTTTAGGAGTACCTTGGGGAGGAGAGGCAGTGGAGGAAAGGCATATACTGTAAGGGTTTTCCAGCTGAATGATAGAGCATCCACTTTCCATGCTTGTGTGTGATAAGTCCTTGTGCAGAATCTCTGTAGTTGGCAGTTGTGAGGGGAGGCAAATAGATCTATGTCTAGGCATCCCCATTTCCTTGTTATCATGCAGAAGATTTGTGGATCCAGTTTCCACTCGTGAGGATCCATGAGGTTCCTGCTTAGTTCGTCTGCCAGAGTATTTATCTTTCCTGGCAGGAATTGTGCTTGCAGGTGTACTTGATAAGTCAATGCTGTGTTCCACAAAGTCATGGCTTGTCTGCAGAGGAGGTAGGAATATGCGCCTCCCTGCTTGTTTATGTACCACATGACTGTAGTATTGTCCGTCTTTATCAGCAGTTATCTTGGATGAAGTAGATCCTTGAAGGCTGTCAGGGCATTCTGAACAGCTAGCATCTCTTTTTGATTGATATGAAGATGCATTTGGCTTGCGGGCCATGTGCCCTGAATACATTTTCCTGCCATGTGGGCCCCCCAGGCATAATCTGATGCATCTGTTGTTAGTGTCTGCCTGGCTGTGGGTAAAGCGAAAGGCTGTCCCTTGTTGTGGTGACAGGCCTGTGCCCACCATCAAAACTCCTGTTGCAGGCAGAGAATGAGGGTAATTAATGTTTCCAGGCTGTGGCAATGTTGAGTCCACTTTTTAGATACCATTGTAGTTTCCTCATATGCAGTCTTGCATATGGAATTTGCAGAATGCAGGATGCCATGAAGCCCAAAGCCTGCAGAATTTTTCTTGCAGATAACTAGGTCTTTGTTGCCAACACTTTGAAGTAAGAAGTCAGTGCCTTTGTTTGTCTGGCATGAGATAAGCCATCTGGGCAGCTGTATTTAAGCTTGCACCTAGTAATATTATCTCTTGAGAGGGTACTAGTTTTGATTTCTTTTCGTTTACTGTGTACCCTAGGCAAATTAGTAATCTTTTTACAAATGCCAGATGATTTAGTAGAATGTCCTGATTCTCTGCTTGAATATGGCAGTCGTCCAAGTAAGGATATATTTGAATTCCTCTTTGTCTGCAAAAAGCAATTACTGGTGCCAGGCATTTTGTGAAGACCCTGGGCACAGTAGATAAGCCAAAGGGCAGTGCAAAGAATTGGTAGTGCATTGAGCCAGCTATGAATCTGAGGTATCTTCTGCAAGATTGTCTGATTGGGACAGGCAGGTATGCCTCTTTTAGGTCCAAAGTTACAAACCAAGCCTTCTTGCCCAGCATGGGCAGAAGCTGCTGCAGAGTCAACATTTTGAATTTTGGAACGTCCAGAAATGTGTTTAGAATAGACAGGTCCAGTATTGGTCTCCAGGCTTTGTCCTTTCTGGGTACCAAGAAAAGTCTTGAGTAAAATCCTTGTCCCTGCTCTTGCTGTGGTACTCGCTGAATGGCCCTCTGCCCATTGATTGCGTGGCAAGTCTGGCATACCTTTTGCCCTTGGCAGGGTGTGAAAGTGGAACCTGTAGCCCTGAGACACTATATTCAAGACCCATTTGTCCTGGATGACCATGTGCCAATTTTGTGAAAAAAGTGCTAGTTTTCCCCTAAGGGGGCTGCCAAAAGATAAGTGCTTGGTGCTGGCAGAGGAAAGTCATTGGGACTGTTTCCTGTATGGCTGTGATTTGTCTTCTCTGCTTTTGGAGGTAGAAGCACCCCATTGTTTAGGCCTGTATGAGCCTTGTGCTGGGATCTGTCTCTGCCTCTTTGTGGCCTGTCTGATACTGGAAAGGACCAATTCTTTGTAGGCCAGTTCCTGCTAAATCTGGGTGGCTATGCCTGTAAGAAATCCTTAACTGTCTGCATAGATTTCGCTTTGTCCTCCATTTTCTTCAACACCTCTTCTGCTTTAACACCAAACAAAGTATCATGCTGTAATGGAGCATCCAATAATTTTACTTTAACATGATCAGGCAGATTCTGTTCCTTTAACCAAGCATGCCTCCTAATGACATAACCCGTAACAGCGGCCCTGCAAGAGGCCTCCAGAGAATCAAAACCATATTGCAAAGTATGCTTTCCCACTTGTTCAGCTACATGCAATAAATCCTGCATTTCCTTGTTTTCTGCACATTCAGAATTTGTCAACATTTTCTGTTTTAGCAGTGACATTAAGTATTGCTGATATTTAAGCATATGAAACTGACAATTTAAAGCCCTTACAGCCAAGGTAGCAGAAGTGTAAACCTTTTTCCCCCATCTGTCCAGAGCCTTTGAATCCCTATCAGAGGGGATAGGGTTTTTTGCAGTGGAAGCCTTGACCCCTTTGAGACCCTGAGATATAGCTTCTGGGTCAGCAGCAGGGATTTTATAAAGAAATTTATGTGAATCTGGAACCCTGTAGTATCTGTCTGGCTTAACAGGTGCAGGGGGTAAAGAGTCAGGAGACAGGCCGGACTCTGAAAATACATCATGTACAATGTCTAAAACAGAAGGAATAGCAAGAGGCCTGTGCTGAGGTAGTAAAAGAAAGTCTCTGAGCCTTTTCTTAGATTCTGAGTAATCTTGGCTCTCCCAGTGAAAGTGCTCCCTCATGGTATGCAGAGTTTCCCCAAAAGAATAATCCTCAGTAGGAGAGGCTGAAGGGATAGATTCTTCAGCATCAGAATCCTCAAAGGGAGGAAGAGAGTATTCCTGTTCAGAAGAGGAGTCAGAGGAAATGGAAACCTGATCTGAAGATTCATATTCTGTCTCTTGCCTAGGTCTTTTATCAGGAGGGGGATGGGAACCCCTGATCAAAGTAATAAGGTCTTCGGCCATTTTGAGCATTTGTTTTTTTAGGCATGGAGGCCTGTCCATGGGATATTTGCACTTGTTTCTTTGTCTTTAGTGGTGCTTTAGTCTTTGCCTTTGAAGCTGAAGTCGGTTTTACATATAACTGTGTAGGCCAAACACCCTCAGAAGCCGGTGCCTGCTCAGCGGCTCCGGACCCATCTGAGGGAATATTTTCCGAGTGTCCAATACCTTGAGTTTCCTGTGGCCTAGTCGGCTCCACGTGGGAGTCGGAAGCGGCCTGCGGCTCTGAGGTAGCAGGCGTCAGGGGCTGCGAAAGTGCCTCACTGAGAACCGGCGACCGGTTTACAAGAAGCCTCGTCGTCAGTTTTGGACTGCAGATGCCTGTTCTTTTCCTTTTCCTTGCGTTTCTTGTGAATTGCGGTATTCGGATGGCTTTCCGATGACATCGTGTAATTAAATCTTTGGCCAAAATAATGAAAAGCAAAATCGTGCCTATGCTTAATAGTGCGTTGGTTAACTCTAGCACAAAACCTGCAATTAGCAACATCGTGATCAGGGCCTAGGCAAGGAATACAATAAGAATGGAAATCCTTATGAGGTATTTGCTTCCCACAAGAAATACAATTATTAACTTTTTCTGACATCAGTCTGAAGCAAGACAAAAGTTTCCCCAATGGGGTATTTAGCTTTAAATGAAGACTTTGGATCTGAAATTCGAACATGAAAATCTCAGGAGTCGGCCGACCAGCACTTGCGAACTGCTTTTGCTTTGGGCACTGTACGGCAAGAAAGACTGGGGAAAATGGCGTCGGCTGCATCTTTTATACTCCTGACGTGCTGACGTCAGGGAAGAGGCGACAGCAACCGATGCTGGACCGAGACTTTGGAATTCAGGCAGACTGCGGGCAGCCTTCCAGCAGGATAACCCCAAGTGCGATGACTGCAACAGTGAAACACGATGAACATCCATGTCTTCCCATACTGACAAATACTGGATCCCCTTAGAATGATGCCAGAAACTCAGCCAATTGTTAAAATCAATCATCATTTGTTAGTATTGTGGCATCATTTTTGGTGAAGGTAACATGTTGTTCAGTGCTAGGCTTATACCAACCGAAGCTGCATAAAAAAATAAACACTGCACAGCTAAGCTCAGAAGACTTTTAATAATAGAGTTTTAGCACTTTCATTCATATATCCACAGAACTTCATCAGAAACTAAACTCTAACAAACTCCTTCCCCTTTTAAAACTTCAAAAATGGAGCAAAAAAAAAAAAAAAAAAACTAAACGAGTCCTTAAAGGGACATAACCATTGAAATAGTGAAAAACATACATATTAAACAAAGGTTGGTGCTAATATTATAAAATATGCATATTTACATGAAATATTCAGGACTAAATCAGTGGTGGCTGTTGGCTTCAAATCAAAGGGGGGCTTGCAGGAGACAGCTGAATGGGTACGGCCAACTAGAAAGGGGTGGGTCTATGCTAAAAACCACAAAAACTGGAATTTTAATTAAATACACTGCTCTGGGTGCTAAACCGTCATTATGATAGTCCAATCAAGACAAAATGAAGTGTAGAAGAAAAAAATATTTCAGTGCATTGGCTACATGACAGCTTACTTAATATCTAGATGGAAACAAAAAGGTTGTGAGCCATGAAAAAAGAAATTACTTTTTAAATGCATTACTGGAATGCCAGTCAAAATCAAGTATATCAAGTTTATCTACTTGTTTCATGGAGAAAACATGATCAAAGTAAAAAATGAACACAAACAAGAAACAAGCTCAAGATAAATTGCTTAAAGGATTACTGCACAGGTATGGACCACACATGATAGATTGGCATTCTGTTTAGTTACGGGTAAAGCCTGCAAAAATGACTGCAAGTCTCCAACAAATGTAATGAGCTTCTGAAAATACTGTAATCCTGTCCTTTATTACAAATACTGTCATATGCATTTCAATACCCAAGGCTTATATGCAATATAGTTATATAAATATTCTCTGCATGGCAACAACAAAAAGGCTTTCAGTGTTGGTAATTCTTTAACAGTATGCTTATTAAAGCTTACTTGCATCTTACAATTTCAGACAAGCTTACCTGATGGTCATTAAAGCATTGCTACTTAAACACAGAGCAAAAGGCACTGCAACAACATGCATTTTCTGAAGAAGAAGCATAAATCAATAGTATAAAATATGACAGAAAACCATAACATTCTGCAAAATCAAGGACAGATGAAAAGCCACTGTGGTACTAGTGTCTGCCTTGGATGGGGGATACTCTGCACACTTACACTGCATAACTGCTCCTTGCCTTGCTTGGACAGATCCAGAGTCACTACGTGGGGGAGTGAGGTGCAACAAGTTTGTCACAATTTGAAATGTCTCTGGCTGATGGTGACACATTTCTTATACTTCTCAGCCTCAGAGCAAGAAATCTGGATAAAGCCATAAACTGAAGTTGGACAAAGGCCCAAAAATAAGGACAATTTTTAAATATTGCTCTTATAAACTTAGAAAGATGATAGAATAGTAGGTCTTGCATTAGTATGAATTGTCTGACGGGTATGAAATCTGAAACTCAAATGTCTGTCATTATTTTCTAACTTCAATCTTTAATAATTTGCTATTAATTTGTCAGAAAATCAAACTTTTATGAAACATGGACCAAAAATGTGATGCAAAAATATAAAATAGCCACACAATACAGCTGGGAATCTGTCAAAGAACAGACACATTTTTAATATTAGTACTGTTAACTTGAGCAGCTGACAAAATAAGAGAATCTACATGCATTTCTGAAATTTAAAGTAATCTATTACTCTGATCATTACAGTTGTTTATTAATTGTAAACCCTCCATGTTTTCTTCCAAATTTGCAATTTTGCAGAGGGATTATTAGGGGGAGAGCAACATTCTGAGCCAACATCGGGGACATTTGAGAGGTATGGATACACCGAATTCTATAAAGTGATTTATTTGCTCGTACCTCAATGCAGGAAATAGTACAGTTGTATACCTACCATAAATGGAGATGTTCGAGTGTATTCACTGTTGCAGTCATTACACTTGGGTTATCCTGCTGGCAGGCAACCTGCAGTCGGCCCGAGTTCCAAAGTCTTGGTCCAGCGTCGGTTGCTGTCACCTCTTCCCTGATGTCAGTGCGCCAGGGGTATAAAAGTTGCAACCGATGCCATTTTCTTCAGTTTTTCTTGCCCCAGATAGGAAGGCTGGAAAGATAAAAGTACGCCAAAAAACATGCATATATTACTATAAACATTTCCTTCATCTACAAGCAAATACACCACATAGGTTGTATAGAGATGAGAAGTACAGAAAAGTCCCAGCAATGATAAAAGGGGGATGGTGGGTGGATAACCTGGACTGCAACAGTGAATACACTCGAACATCTACATTTATGGTAGGTACACAACTGTACTATGTTCATCGTGTTTCACTGTTGCAGTCATTACACTTGGGTAGAATCCCAAAGCTGAGGTTGGGCGGCTGGGTCTAAATTGGATTTGGAGAGGCTACCAAGCCCTGCAGAACTGTAGTGGCAAAGCCTGCTCTGGATTTAGAGTGGAGAAGTAAGTGGTAGTGCTTGGTGAAAGTGTGCACTGAGCTCCAGGTTGCAGCTTCTAAAATGTCTTTGGTTGGTACTCCTCTGAGGAAAGCTGCTGAAGTGGCTGCTGCTCTGGTAGAATGAGGCCTAATGCCCTTAGGCACTGATTTGCCATGTTGTGCATAACAGAAGCGGATGCAGTGTCCTATCCATTTCGAGACTGCCTGCTTTGTAATAGGCTTTCCTTGTGATCCTGCAGCATATGCTACAAACAGTTGCTCAGTTTTTCTGAAAGCTTTTGTTTTATCCAAATAGAAACATAGCTGTCCGTGTATATCCAAAGTGTGCAGAAGTCTCTCCCCTTTATTCTGGGGATTTGGGTAAAAAGTAGGTAAATGAATGGTTTGGTTTAAGGCCACATTGGCATGAATGCTGGGTTTGTCCTAAGAGACACCCTGTCCTGATGAAAAATGAGGAAAGGTTCCACAGCAATTAATGCCTGTAACTCTGAGACTCTTCTTGCAGAAGTTATTGCTAGGAGCAGAGCAGTTTTCCATGACAGGAATTTTAGATCAGCTGTGCTGGCTGGTTCAAAAGGAGGCAATGTGAGTTTTTCTAAAACAAAATTGAGGTCCCAAGTAGGGACTGGTGCTCTCCTTGGGGGTCTTATATTTTTTGCCCCTTTGAGGCACTGTCGTAGTAGAGGATGTGAAAAAATAGGAGGTTCCGTATTGTATTGAGCTGAAATGGCAGAGGCATGGATTTTAATAGATGAGAAAGATAAGCCTTTGTCCAACATCTCAGTTAGGTATTGTAAAATCTGAGGTATATTAGGGACAAGTGGTTCGAGCCCTTGTGCCTGGTTCCAAGCACAGAATCTCTTCCATTTTTCTGCATAAGATTTCCTAGTGCTGGGCCTCTTGGCTTCTAAAATGACACCCATAACAGCTTTACAGAGAGGTGCAGTCTGAGTGGCCACATTATCTGCCATGCTGCCAGGTTTAAGGTTCTGAGTTGACTGTGCAGAATCTGACTGTCTTGTTGTGTCAGAAGATGAGGCATTTGAGGTAGAAGCCAAGCTAGGCCTTGAGGCAAATTCTTTTGGATTGGGCACCAGTGCTGGCGTGGCCAGTCTGGTGCAATCAGGATCATTCTTGGCCTTTCTTGTCTGACTTTTAGTAACACCTTGGTGAGAAGAGGCATCGGAGGGAAGGCATAGACTGTCAGGCCTTTCCAGCTGAATGAAAGAGCATCCGCTTTCCATGCTTGAGAGTGATAAGTTCTTGTGCAAAATTTCTGTATTTGGTAATTGTGAGGGGAGGCGAAGAGATCTATGTCTGGACGTCCCCATTTCCTTGCTAACATGCTGAATACTTGTGGATTGAGCTTCCATTTGTGAGGATCCATGAGATTTCTGCTTAGTTCGTCTGCCAGTGCGTTTTTTTGTTCCTGGCAGGAATTGTGCCTGCAGATGTACTTGATAGGTCAGTGCTGTGTTCCACAAAGTCATGGCTTGTCTGCATAGGGGGTAAGAATGTGTGCCCCCTTGCTTGTTTATGTACCACATAACTGTGGTTATCTTGTCTTTGTTGTCTTTATTAATAGTTGTCCTGGATGTATTAGGTACTTGAAAGCTGTCAGGGCATTCTGTACAGCTAGCATCTCTTTTTGATTGATGTGAAGATGCATTTGTTCCTTGGTCCATGTGCCCTGAATACATTTTCCTGTCATATGTGCCCCCCAGGCATAATCTGATGCATCTGTTGTTATTGTCTACCTGGCTGTGGGTAAAGTGAAAGGCTGTCCCTTGTTGTGGTGACAGGCCTGGGCCCACCATCGAAACTCCTGTTGTAGGCAGGGAATTAAGGTTATGATTGTCTCCAGGCTGTGACAATGCTGAGTCCAAACACTTTTTAGGTACCATTGTGGTTTCCTCATATGCAGAATTTTTCTTGCAGGGAGCTGGGTTTTTGTTGCCATCATTTGAAAGTAATGAGTCAGTTGCCTTTGTTTGTCTGGCGTGAGATAAGCCATCTGGGCAGTTGTATTTAAGCTTGCACCCAGGAATATTATCTCTTGAGAGGGCACTAGTTTTGATTTATTTTCATTTTCTGTGCACCCTAGGCAAATTAGCAATCTTTTTACAAATGTCAGATGCCTTAGAAGAATGTCCTTGCTCTCTGCTTGAATAAGGCAGTCGCCCAAGTAGGGATATATTTGAATTCCTTTTTGTCTGCAAAATGCAATTACTGGTGCCAGGCAATTTGTGAAGACCCTGGGCGCAGTAGATAAGCCAAAGGGCAGTGCAGAGAATTGGTAATGCATTGAGCCTGCTATGAATCTGAGGTATCTTCTGCAAGACTGTCTGATTGGGACATGCAGGTATGCCTCCTTGAGGTCCAAAGTAACTAGCCAATCCTTTTTGCCCAGCATGGGCAGAAGTTGCTGTAGTGTTAACATTTTGAATTTTGGAACATCCAGGAAAGTATTTATTATTGACAGGTCCAGTATTGGTCTCCAGGCTTTGTCCTTTCTGGGTACTAAGAAAAGTCTTGAGTAAAATCCTTGTCCCTGTTCTTGCTGTGGAACTTTTTGAATAGCTCCCATGTCCATAAGAGCAGCAATCTGTTTTTGTGCCTCTGCCCATTGGTTTTGTGGCAGGTCTGGCATACCTTTTGGTTTTAGAAGCATGTGGAAGTGGAACCTGTAACCCTGAGAAACAATATTCAGCACCCATTGGTCCTGGGTGATCATGTGTCAATTTTTTGAGAAAAGTGCTAGCTTCCCCCCTAGGGGTGCTGTCAAGAGGTAAGTGCTTGGCATTTGCAGGGGGAAGTCATTGGGACTGTTTCCTATAAGATTGTGATTTGTCTTCCCCTCCCTTTGGGGGCGGAAGCACCCCATTGCTTAGGTCTGTAGGAGCCTTGGGGCTGTGATCTGCCTCTTGGGCATCTGTATCTGCCTCTTTTTGTCCTGTCTGACACTGGAAAGGACCACATTTTTGAAGGCCAGTTTCTGCTGAATCTAGGTGGTTGAACCTGTAAGAAATTGTTCACTGTCTGCATTGACTTTGCTTTATCCTCCATTTTCTTTAACACCTCTTCTGCCTTAACACCAAAGTATCATGCTGTAATGGAGCATCCAATAATTTCACTAACATGGTCAGGTAAATTTTGTTCTTTCAACCAAGCATGCCTTCGAATAACAGAGCCTGTAACTGCAGCTCTACAAGAAGCCTCTAATGAATCAAAACCACATTGCAGAGTATGCTTTCCCACTTGTTCAACTGCTTGCAATAAATCCTGCATTTCTTTACTGTCAAAACCTTCTGTATTTGAAACCAATTTCTGCTTTAACAAAGACATGAGGTACTGTTGGTATTTAAGCATGTGAAACTGACAGTTTAAAGTTCTTACAGCTAAAGTAGCAGAAGTGTAAACTTTTTTCCCCCATCTGTCCAGAGCTCTGGAATCCCTATCCGAGGGGACAGGATTTTTAGCAGTAGAAGCCTTAACCCCTTTAGGACCCTGGGAAATTGTTTCTGGGTCTGCAGCGGGGTTTTTGTAAAGAAATTTATGAGAGTCAGGGACTCTGTAGTACCTATCTGGCTTGACTGGTGCAAGGGGTAAAGAATCAGGAGACAGACTGGATTCAGAAAAAACATCATCAACAATATCAAGCACAAGGGGGACAGCCAGGGGCCTGTGCTGAGGCAATAAAAGGAAGTCTCTTGAGCCTTTTCTTGGATTCAGAATAATCCTGGCTCTCCCAATGGAAATGCTCCCTCATGGTGAGCAGGGTTTCCCCAAGAGAATAATCCTCAGGCGGAGAGGCTGAAGGTATGGACTCTTCTGCATCAGAGTCCTCATAGGGAGGGAGAGAGTATCCCTGATCAGAAGAGGAATCAGAGGAAATGGAAACCTGGTCAGAAGAGTCATAATCAGTATCCTGCCTAGGCCTTTTGTCAGGGGGGGGGGATGGGAACCCCTGATTAAAGTAATTTGGTTCTTCGGCCATTTTAAGCATCTGTTTCTTTGGCATGGATGCCTGTTCTGGAGAATGCTGTACTTGTTTCCTTGTCTTTGATGGTGTTTTTGACTTTGCTGCTGTACTAGCTTTAACTGTAAGCTGTGAAGGTCTGAAAACACCCTCAGAAGCCGATGCCTGCTCAGCGGCTCAGGACTCATCTGAGGGTATAGTTTCCGTAGGCCCAATACCTTGAGTTTCCACAGACCTCGGTGTCTCCATGTGGCTGTCGGTTACGGTCTGTGGCTCTGAGGTAGCGGGTGTCAGGGGCTGCGAAAGCACCTCACTGAGAACTGGCGACTGGCCTAGAAGAGGCTTCGTCGTCGGTTTTGCACCTTGGATGCCTGAGCTTTTCTTTGTCTTTGCGTTTTTTATAAATTGCGGTCATCGGTTGTTCCGACGGGCATTATGTAATTAAACCTTCGGCCAAAATAATGTAGAGCAAAATCAAACCAATGTTTAATAGACCGTTTATTGAATCTAACACAAAACCAACAACTAGTAACATCGTGGTCAAGGCCTAGGCAAGGAATACAGTAAGAGTGAAAGTCCTTATGAGGTATTTGCTTCTCACAAGAAATACAATTATTAACTTTTACTGACATTGGTCTGGAGTAAGAAAAAGTTTCCCCAACGGGGTACTTAGCTTTATTGAAGACTTCGGTTCTGAAATTCAATTTTGAAAATCTCAGGAGTCGGCCGACCGGCACTTGCGAACTGCTTTGGCTTCGGGCACCGCGCGGCAAGAAAGACTGAAGAAAATGGCATCGGTTGCAACTTTTATACCCCTGGCGCACTGACGTCAGGGAAGAGGCAACAGCAACCAACGTCGGACCAAGACTTTGGAACTCGGGCTGACTGCGGGTCGCCTGCCAGCAGGATAACCCAAGTGTAATGACTGCAACAGTGACACAATGAACATCTGGATAAGGCCAAATATATTGGGGGAACATACAAACAGTACTAAAAATTGCTATTGTATAAACTTAGTTGACAGAATAATGGATCTTGCTTTCGCATGCATTTTTCTGAAGGGTATGAAGTCTGAAACTCAATGTCTGTCATTATTTAGTGACTTCAATCCTAAATGATTTGCCAGAAAACCACAAATGTTATGAGGAACAAACCAAAAATAAGAAGCAAAAATCTATTCATTCTGCAAAAATCTGTACAGTTGAGAGGTATAGTTCAACTGGGGTGGAGTTTGCCGCCCTTCCCCCGTCACAAAATCATGGTTGAATGGGGCTTCCCCCTGCAGCTATTTTAATGTCCCGTTACTTGGCTATTTCACCCCATTTACCATAAACACGGTAATATGCATATTGCTTTACTTCTATGATGATTTAGATTTCATTTAAAAGTGTTATTTTACATTTTACAGCACAAACACTAATAGACATCTGCTAAACAAAGCAATGCAATTTCACAATGAAAATAGACTTAGCATTAAAACGTCTCTGCCCTTGAAACTCACATTCATTGAAATAGCATCGAAACCCACATTCAAAGAAAATACATCTGGCCAGTGGCAGATAAAGATTAACTTTGGTCTGTTTTCAAATCGTAGGCCCTTTGCACACGAAACATACATGCAATTCTTTGATGCACCTTCCTGAATGTATTAAATTATATTCCTTGTATAATACAGTACAGTTGTTAGAGGGCATTTTGAATGTATTGTTTTGAACATTTTTCTAGTAAACAATGAAACAAAATGAATGCACCAATAATGACAAAACTGCCCAATTCAGATCGTTTTCATCATAAAAGTCTACTCAAACTTTTACAATCAACCAGTATCAGTAAATATGCACAATCTCTGCAGAAGTAAAAGTCATCTAAATAATTCCACATTAAAGAAATCTATAACTAATGAAGAGGTTGCTGCTTGCACACAACTTTATATTTCATTGTTTCATTTACAAATAAAGTGCATGTTGCTCTTGAGGAATAAATTGTCTATGCTGCATTAAAAAAATGATAAGCTAGTAATATTGCAATAGGGAATGGATGGCAAACTGATAACAGGTTCATCGTTACTAGGTATCTCCGCCAAAGAGGACATTCTCAGGACTGCAGCATCCACCCCCTTTAAAAGTACAACACTGTACAGTATATCAGTAATGCATCTATATACTTGTGGGAGTAGAACCCACAAGTCTTCTGCATCAAAAGCAAGTATGATACTTGTTGTGCTATTAACGCAAGCAGACACAGCATAAGCAGCACTAAACTTCTCTTCAAGCTCTCAGCTCCTTATAAAATGCACTCGACACTCAACTGTATCTCTCAACTTTGAAGCACAAGAAGTCTGGAAAAAGCCAAAATTTATTGGGCGGGACAAAAGCCCAAAAACTAGGGACACATTTTAAACATTGCTTGCATAATCTTGGAAAGTTTCTAGAATAAAATGCTATGTTACTACCATGCATTTCACTGCCAAGTCTTGAATCCAGGACCCTGTGCACTACAGTCAGAGCAACATACCACTATGCCAAATGAGCTGTTTTTGAAAGACAGGTAGACTGAAACTTAAATGGCTGTCATTTAGTGAATTCAGTTCTCAACATAGCTCTCAACTTCTTAGCACAACATACCTAGATAAAGTCAATAATGGGGGAATACAGCCCCCAAATATATTCAGTGAATTCAGTTCTCACCATAGCTCTCAACCTGTTAGCACACAAATCTGGACAAAGCCAATAACGGGGGAATACAGCCCCAAAAATAGGGACAAATTTCAAATATTGATGATATAAATAGAAATTACTAGAATAAAAGGTTTTGTATTACCATGTACTTCCTGAATAATATGAAGTCTGAAATTCAAATGGCTGTCATTATTTAGTGAATTCAAAATCCAGAAAAAACACAGATTTTTATGAGGAACGCAGCAAAAATATGAGGCAAAATTTCAGAAGTGGTGGTGGGTAGGGAATTCAAGCTTTTACTACCTACTCCCAAAGTACAGGGTTTGAGTCTAGCTACCAGGTATATTTCCTGCCTTCTTTCTAGCTACTGGGGCATTTTCACACAGACACACACCCTTCAGAGAGAGCCAATTTCCTGTCCTTCCTATGAGAGTAGGCTCCAGCCTGCAGATGTTGCAGTCCGATCCCCTACCAGTCTATACAGCTGTAACTGCAGAGACTTCTGGGATCTTTGCTGTTGCAGGCAGTCTTCCTAATCCGGACTTGTCTCACCAGCAGTCTGGATTCTGTGCGCATGCTCTGGACTGGTTCAGTAGCAGTCCGGACTCAGAAATGCCACTAGTGGACTCAGGAAATGCTGTGAGTGCACATGCACGAGTTCTGGGACTTGCGTTTGTTGTTTTATTTTTTCTTTTGTTTTTTTATTTTTCTTTCTTTTGTACAGCTTGGGGGGGGGGGGGCTGAAGTCCTGCAGCTCAATAGCACAAGCCGTCCATGGACTATAAATATATATATATATATATATATATATATATATATATATACATACATACACACATATAAATATAAATATATATATATATATATATATATATATATATATATATATATATATATATATGTGTGTGTGTGTGTGTGTGTGTATATATGTCTACTTTTAAATCTCAAAAGAAGACTGACTTTCAGCATCTCGAATTTTAAATACCGAACACCCACTATACCACAAAACTGAATGGCACTATACCGAAAATTCGTAACACTGAATTTTCAACAAGTGACAGTTTTGTAATATAACCTCCACCACATCACAACCACCACCTCCCCACAAACCTTAACTAAAACACTAAACACACACACCTACGCTACTAATATATACCAACTCCGAAAGACACAAAAATCCTACTGCTATGCACCCTACACTTACTTCGCACACCTTCACATACACGCAAAAAACACATACTACAAATTCAAAACACACACCGCCTTGAATAGTAACACACACACTCACCCATCTAACCCATCCAACTCCCAACACTTCCCACACTGCAAAACAAAAAACCCTACCCAAAACCCTTAAACACTTGCAACTTATCCGAATCTCCATAGACAGCCACACATCGTCCACCATATCTCACTCCCAGATCACAACCACAAACCACTACACACCACCCCAACATCAGATTTGATAATACAAAAGACTCAGTACAATGTAGTTTTGATTAACTGCACTTTCGATATTTTAGTCTCGAGATACTGAAAGTCGATCTTTCAGTATTTCAAGATTTAGAAGGGATCTCACATATATATATATATATATATATATATATACATATATATACATACATATATATGAGTGTGTGTGTGTGCGCTCGCGTGCCATGGATTAACATTTGGAAATACATAAACATAAGCTGTGAACCAAACAGACAAAAATCTTTTACAGACTTAGGATAGACACCCAGATTTTATTTTCAAAATGGGTTTAATGGAGGTTAAATCATTCATTCCTGGGGGCCTACTAACATTCAACAAAGTTTGCTAATAAAATTCTTTATTTTCATCCAAGGTCTCCCAGTCACCACCTCTTTCAGGGTGTTCAACCTTCTCCATAACCAAGAAGAAAAATGTTTTAAATCTTTACATTGCAGGATATGTTTGTGCAAGATATGTTTATACAGGACATTGAAGTGGTGTGCTTAGTTAAAGATGTGTGTGTTTTTAACAATACTGGTTTATGTTTATGTATTTTCAAATGTTAATTCATGGCACATACACAGTTTAGTCCTGAATATCTCATGTAAATATGCATTTTTTTGTTTTAACGTTTTAATATTTTTAATACTAGCAGCACCTTTTCTAACTTTTAATATATATGTTTTACACTATTTCAATGGCTATGTCCCTTTATGGACTTTAGTTGTTTTTGGCACCGTTTTTGAAGTTTTAAAAGGGGAAGGAGTTTGTTAGAGTTCAGTTTCTGATGAATTGATGTGGCTGTATGAAAGAAAGCACTAAAACTCTATTATTAAAGGTCTTCTAAGCTTACTGGTGTGGCATTTTTTTAGTTTATTCAGTACACTATTTCGTGGTGGTTTTTGTTTATAGGTTAGTTTGGTTGCTATGTAACTGGCCATACATAGTCAGAGAGATGTATAATGCCTCTCTTCATATAGTCTAGAGAGGTACGTCTCAAGTTTACACCTACATGGACTATAATGGAATCATACTGGTATCTGTAGAGCAGCGACTTGAGTGTGTGAGTAATTTGGGGACCTTGGCTCCAGACAGGCAACTAACAGATACCTTTGCCTTGTTCAGCCTGATTTGAGGGGCATCAGTATGTCTTACAACAGAGCCTTCTATGACTAGGGTTTGTATTTGGGGATCCATCACTCAAGAAACAAATTAACCAACAGAAACAAAAACGTGTGAAATATGCAGCTTACGGTAGTTTAAGTGTCTATCTGCCACAAAGAAAAAAAAAAAAAAACAAGCCAAACACACTTCTCAAAACAGAAAAAGTTGAACAGATAAAAATGCAACTACACACACACACACAGAGATTACTTTCCTTACAGCTTTGTTTCACATCACCAACAGGGAGTCACCAACAGTGCTTCTCGGGAGTCATTCCTCTGTACCATGCAGCCAGGTGAATCACTGGCGGAATAACTAGGGTTTTTTGGCTTTGGCTAGTCCAGGAGGTCCCTACACCTTTTTTGGGAACTGACATATCCTTATACACTAATTTCAAGCAATCCTTCATTTTTAAGGGTGTATTCAAATGAGAAATGCTCTGGTGCAACAGTAAAGGATAAGTTCTGTATCATAACAAACACAGAAAATCATCTGGAAAATGTAGGCCAGATCACCTTCTTCTAACCTAGAGCAACCAGATTCCTCAAAGGTGGGCGGATAGCTCACGGACATTTAATTTATAATGGCTGTAGGTTCTACAGAAAAACAGAAACTCCTTAGCCAGCTTCATCAAATATTGAGAGGGGAGATCTGGGAGGGGGGAATGGAGAAAAACCTATCCAGCTTAAGCGGAGGCAAGATGGTGGACATTCAAGACATGGACTCCTTGGTCCTGCTTCTGGGAGTGGTGACTGCCTTACATGACTCAAGCTGTATGTGGATGACAGTGACCTCTAGCTTAAACCTGCGGACATCCTCATGGACAAAAACTAAGGAAATGTAATCCTCATCCTTGGTTACCAAAAACCAAGCAATGATCCAAAGGCATATGGAAAGGTGTCAGGACAAGACATTCCATCATCTGAGTGCAAGGTAGCCTCCTGAGTGGGCCTGACTAGAGGCCTTGGACCAAGGAGGAGTCAGAGTCGGGGGCTGCAAAAGCACTTCATCAGAGCAGAAATTCTTAGGCTTAGGGTGGTCGGTCTTTGGACTCCAAGGATATCTAAATGATGTCCAGTGATTCTTTCTTTTGAGGGCACTTCCGTTTTTTTTTTTTTTTCAGCACTGTATGAGCAGATGAACTGGCTGGCATCATAGCTGTACAGGACAAAACATGCAGGCTGTTCTGGTTGTGGCATATCTGGAGAATTATAACTCTTTTCTCAATGGTCTTCTGGTTGAATCTAACATAACTGGAGGCAAAGTTGTGCTCTGTTTCCAAGCAAAACACACAACAATGGTCTTTGTGATGAACCGGTCAGGCTCAGTTTCATGTAGATCAACTTTAATTTTAAACCATAATTATAAACACCGGTCAGGCTCAGTTTCATGTAGATCAAATTTAATTTTAAACCATAATTATAAACTTTTTATGTCCATACTAGCTAAGAGAATGGCAAAGGCGTTACTAAAATTGGTAAATATGGATTTGACATAAAAGTGGCAATTCTGCTTTGAAGTATGATTTTAAACTAAGGTTTATGATAGGTTTTTAGTGTTATTGTTTTCATGCATTAATCACTACAATAACTTATTATTCTACTTTGTCAGTTTATAACTTGTTAACACAGTAGGGGATTGCATTGTTTAACAATTGATTCAATTGATTCAATGATTCAATCAGTACGGGAGGAAGTTGAGGCAGCCAGAACTAGTAGATTTGGTCCTATTTTAGGTAGGGGTATTAATGAAGTGAATGGTCAACTACACGTGGATGTTGTAGGTGCATTTCCCAGTAATTTTGCCTTTATTACGGATTACAGTGCTAATGCGGGTCACATTAGGAAAATTATAGATCAGGAATGGCGATCATTTCAGGATCTCACTGATTTGAGCCACCTCAAGGGTAAAAGTTTGAAAACAGTTTTCAGGAGAGGCTTCAACATTAAGAGGGTGTTGGAACAGAGTGATCAAGTAGCACGATCCCATCGACAGAGAAAAGGGACCTATAAATGTGGTTGTTGCACCCTTTGTAAATACATTATTCATGATGACCATGTATATTTAGAGAGTAGAAATAAAGACATAAAAGCTCTGGAATACTCCAATTGTCTTTCTATCGGGGTTGTTTATTTGGCTATTTGCCAATCCTGTCAGGCCTTTTATATTGGTAAAACCGAAAGACAGTTAAAGCGTCGTATATATGAACATCAATATGACATGGCCAGATTTAACAGTAAAAATGCATTATATAGGCACTCACATGTGAGGGAGCTAGGTTTCTGTTTTTCGTATTGGAATCGGTCCCAAAGGACATCCGGGGCAGACCTTGGGAAGCAAAACTTGCCCATAGAGAGACTTTTTGGCAGATATTCCTAGAATCCAATAAATTTCCTGGTCTCAATGACTCTATCTCTATAGTTCCGTACCTTAAACTTAAGGCAGGACAAATATAACTAGGATGGTGTTTAGTGTTATTTGTTTTATTTTAAAATAACATACAAATGTATATAATTATATATTTTTTAAAAAATATTCAATATATAATATGTGATACAGCACTAACATATATAATATACACTATATTTATCAGTTGTTGTATGTAACAATTATGTGTTTATATATTTTCATAATATTTTTATATATTGTTTAACATAACCTTGGTGTTACACTATATCTTATTTTTAAAAAAGCATTTTATATGTATCTAGTTCAGTATTGGTGCTTTAAGAATGCAACATGCAGTTTTTATTGCTTGATTGATTGATTATTTTATTGCAATTAAATATGTTAATCCAGTGTGTATCCTGCATGGTTTTATCTGATGAAGTCGTTTTATCGATGAAAACGTGTTTTTGGAACTTATTGTGGCGTTAATAAATTTGTCTTGGATTTGTGGTGCCTCATTGTGAGCTGTTTACTATCGAGTGGTGGATTTTACTGGACTGGTCTGCTGTTTTGTGAGTTTTTTGGTGTTTACAGTGACTTTCTTTCTGTGGAATTGTTTAACAATTACCACAATGAAAAACAGAAGCACTAGGAGCCACGAGTCACACTAACTGACTTTAGTCAATAAAGGCACACAAATACACAGAGAAACGCTGAACTACTTCTCCACGTTTTTCATTAACAATGTAACTTCATCAGCACACTAAAAAATTTCAAACTCTTGTTTTATATAGTCTTGTGACATTAATTAACCAACCACTACGAAAGTGTGATGAAAGACTTAGGGACACAAGTGGACAGTGGTCTCACTTTCGATAACCACATCGCCACAACAGTCAGGAAATCCTTCTACGTGGCACACCTCATCACTAAGGGCTTTTCATCCAGAAAAAAGGAGGTCATTGTCCCACTGTACTCATCCCCTCATTAGACCCATTATAGAGTATAATGCCCCATTTGGTATGTACCTCACAAGACATCTGCAACAGCTGGAAAGGCCACAGAAATACCTCACTAAAAGAATCACAGGTCTAAAGCAGATGCAATATGCTGACCATCTAAAAAAACTCCAGCTATACTCTGTGGCATATCATCTACTCAGAGACGATCTCTGCTTAACATACAAGGCCATGTCAAACCCTGAGCTGTTGAACATGCTCCACTTAAAGAAATACCAATCCCTCAGAGCCACACGCTCCAGGGATCTAAACCTTATCATCACAATGAACAAAACATGCTGGAGGGATAGGTTCCTGAACCAGAGACTCCCCATACTCTGGAATAGACTGCCCATACATGTCAAGCAGAGCACCTCATTGGTCCTCTTCAAAAGGAACCTTGATGATTGGTATGGGAGATAGGAAATTCACCCCGGGGATCATGTCAGTCGCCCTGCTAGACAGGGGCCCAGAGAAGTAAATATTGTGGGGAAAAATTTCCAGGGAATTGTTATGGCTAGGCTTGCATAGGCCTTAGGGCCAATAGCCTAGTATCAACCTATGAACCGGTGAATACATTTGCTTAGCTGGATTAATTTTTAAGTGAATTAGCAGGATTAGTTTTTATATTAACATACATTTATTCAACCCTGCAAAAAAACTTCAAAATTATCTTATGTATACAGTTTGATTAAAAAGCCATTATAGTTGAATTATCTTATATATATCAGTACTTAAAACAATGCAGGTAAGGAAATGTTTAACCAAGAAGTATATGATAAGGATGTCATGTTATTTACTTTATAAAGGGAATTTTCCTTAAAATTCATATAAATCTAAATACAGGTACAAGGAAGCTATGAAATGAATATAGCTCAGTAGCACCATCTTGTGACATTTTGTGTATATTACATGCATTTCTTATAACATAAAACCACATATCTTTACTTATATAAAAAACATTCATCATAATTTCACATAATCTACAATAAAAGACTCTCTCTAAAACCATTATATATACCTAAAACCTATTATATAATTATATAAATATATTAAAAAATATATAATAATAAAATCCATTCATAGTCTAGCTGCTCTTAATTTCAATATAGGAACCATAGAAACATGTTCATTTAATCCTGGCTTTTTGCTAGCCTCTAGTACCAGCTGCCAGTACAATTCCCTAACTTCTATTCTATTTTCCCAATCACCCCCTCTAATATCTTGTGGGATAACTTCTAAAACATAAAACAGAAAGACAGCTTGTTAACAATCTCTGCTGTTTATAGAGGGCATTATTAACATCTTTTTTACTTATGTCATATATATGTTCATATATTCGTCTTTTAAATGCCCTTTCAGTTTTACCCACATAAAAGGAGTTACATTTTTGACATTCTGCTCGGTAAACTATCCCTTTGGTATCACAATTGGCATAGGATTTACTAATAAAGGATCTCATTCTAGCTTTTAAATAGTGACTATCTTTATTTAATACATATTTACATTGTTTACACCTGCCACATTTAAAAGTGCCTTTTTTCCTATGACTTGCTTCCTTATATCCAGACCTATTTTCTAACATATTATTGTAACCACTCCTTGTAGAACTGCAAATTACTATAATGACCAAAACAGAATGACCAGCGAAAAACAGCTTCTCTTAGCGCCTCGGCCGTAGCCTTTACAGAGTAAACATTTTCTAACATATTTTTAATATTCCTATCTCTTCTATAACTAAATGTGATAGGTTGTTTAAATATTGTTGTCAGCTCTGAAAACATTTTGCAGTTTGTATTCACTATGTGTTTTATCAGGCCTGATTCAGTTAAAATTCATGATGTAAGCACCATTGTACTTCCCTTTGTTATTCTCTAATTTGTCGTTTTCTTTCATATTATTCATGGTTTGCACATTTGTTTGAAACCCCTTTCCTAACAACGGACTAAAGTCACTTACCCTTCTTATTTTTACCTCATCCATAACTTCATCTATTCATTTAATAAGATACTTCCTGTCTAAAAACATTACTTTTAATTTATTACACTCGTCCTCAAACTCTTTTTGTATAGCAGTCATTCTTGATACTCTAATCAACTGTCCCTTAACAAGGTTCCTTTTTGCTTGAATGGATGGGCACTAGTATAATATAAATAAGAGTTAGAGAATGTCTCCTTTCTAAAAATTTTTGACTCAAACTTATTTTCTTGCTGATTTTTATATATTGTGATATCCAAATATTCTAACTTATCTTTGTTAATTTTATGAGTAAATTAAAAAAAAATCTGTTGTGTTATTGATATATTTCAAGAAATCTTCTATTTTTGCATCCATTTCCAGCCAAAAGAAGCACAAGTCATCTAGGTATCGCTTATAAAAGTTGTAATAAGTAGTATATGGTGATGCTATCAGAAATTTCTTTTCCCATATATTTAATACTATATTTGCCAATCTGGGGGCACAGCAAGCTCCCATAGCTACTCCTTTAATTTGTCTAAAAAATTCTCCTTCAAATACTACAAAGTTATATAACAATACCAATTCTAAAATTTCCATAATTACTTTTAGTTCCTTCCAATTGAATTTATTAGTATCTAATAAAGCTTCTAGGAACCACTCCATTCATATTTGATGTGGGAATAACAGAAAATAAGTATATTCTATCCCCTGTAAGAAATGCGATATCTTTATTATATAACTGATTATTTACACTTTTTAATAAGTCCCATGAATCTTTGAGATATCCTTCTTTATCTATCCCTACATTCTTAATTTTCTCATCTACAAATTTAGCTAGTGGATATGTTTTAGATCCACTAGCTGAGACTATATGCCTAATAGGTGGGTTATTTGTATCTTTATGTACTTTCATAGTACCAAAAATAACTAGTATTAATGTTTTTTCCACAAAGAGATATTCAAATGTCTGCTTATTAATTAGCCCATCTCTCATAAGTTCTTTCAGGGCTAAGTCAATTTTAGAATAAGCTACATTGATTTTGTTTATGGATACTTCCTCATATCTATCTTCATTCCTTAATAATTCTTCCATTTTAATATTATATGTAATATTATCCATTATTACTATTCCCCCTCCCTTGTCAGGCCTAGAAATCCTTATATTTTTATCTTCTCTTAATGTATTCAATAATTGTCTTTCCTGCCACAACAGATTAGGTCTCATATTTATTTTCTCCAATTCTTTTCTCAACTCTCTTTCTACTACCCCTTCAAAAATTTTAAGCTGGGGGTGGTATTATAGGGTTGGCTATACTTTTTTTTTTTTTACGTAATTTTATGTCATTAGTGTTAGTTTGGTTATCACAACTATTATTTTGAAATATTATTTTCAAAATTTTTCTTTCTAATAAATAATTTTAGATCTATAAGACTTCTGCTAATGTCACTTTTCATAGTAGGTACAAATTTTAGTCCTTTCATAAACAATCTAAAATGCCATTCATTAATTTCAATATAACTGTAAATAAAAATATTAAAATTCTGATATCTATATACATTTTTATTTATTATCTCTGTATCCTTATTAATGTCTTCAATTGTATCCTTACTAGTAGATTTGTTCATTACCTGTTGTGTTCTGTTGTAGGTTTTTTCCGTATCCTGTCTGACCGTCTCAGTAAGGGAAAATCCAAAGGGTCATTTAAATCATACATCTGATTTTCCCTTTCCCTTATATCTTGTTCATTTCCACTCAAATTATTATTGATAAAATGTACTTTAGCATGTGTATCATTATACTTCCTAGCTTCCCATTTATTATTATTATTGTTATAGGTTTGATTATACTCCCTAGCTTCCCGTTTATTATTATCGTTATAGGTTTGATTATACTCCCTAGCTTCCCATTTATTATTATTGTTATAGGTTTGATTATACTCCCTAGCTTCCCGTTTATTATTATCGTTATAGGTTTGATTATACTCCCTAGCTTCCCATTTATTATTATTGTTACAGGTTTGATTATATGTATCTAAATCTCCTTGTACATTTCTATCATTCCTTTCCCAGCCATCAAAGTTATATACTCTATAATCACCCTTCATATCTTCCCTTAGTTTTCGTTTTAGGGTAACATTCCTTTTCTTTATATTCAAAGATATCTCTCTCTATTTTCTTAGCTTTTCTTCTAGAATTATTATAGCATTTTTCATCCAGTTTCTTTTTAATGTTAAAATATTTAACTTTTTCATTTTCAACTGTATATAACAGGTCATTCAAAATTTTTTCATTAACTTCTTCTATTTTTTTATATATATCTGGCTCATTTCATGTTTTAGATTTATATGAATTTTAAGGAAAATTCCCTTTATAAAGTAAATAACATGACATCCTTATTATATACTTCTTGGTTAAACATTTCCTTACCTGCATTGTTTTAAGTACTGATATATATAAGATAATTCAGCTATAATGGCTTTGTAATCAAACTGTATACATAAGATAATTTTGAAGGTTTTTTGCAGGGTTGAATAAATGTATGTTAATATAAAACTAATCCTGCTAATTAACTTAAAAACTAATCCAGCTAATTAAATGTATTCACCGGTTGGTTAATTAATGTCACAAGACTATATAAAACAAGAGTTTGAAAGTTTTTAGTATGCTGATGAAGTTACATTGTTAACAAAAAACGCAGAGACGTAGTTCAGCGTTTCTCGGTGTATTTGTGTGCCTTTATTGAATAAAGTCAGTTTGTGTGACTCGTGGCTCCTAGTGCTTCTGTTTTTCATTGTGGTCAAGTTGTCAACTTAAGGCACTCATTTTCCCAGTGTTTGTATTGTTTAACAATTAGTTATATGAATTTGTATAAGTTAAGACACGTTTTACTCATTTACCAAAGGATGAAACGGTCACAGGAATTAACAACATGAACCATTTATCTTTTTAACTGCTGCTGTTATCAAAGGATTTAATTAAGGTGATGAAACGGTCACAGGAATTAACGACATGAACCATTTATCTTTTTAACGGCTGCTGTTATCAAAGGATTTAATTAAGGTGATGAAACGGTCACAGGAATTAACGACATGAACCATTTATCTTTTTAACTGCTGCTGTTATCAAAGGATTTAATTAAGGTGATGAAACGGTCACAGGAATTAACGACATGAACCATTTATCTTTTTAACTGCTGCTGTTATCAAAGGATTTAATTAAGGTGATGAAACGGTCACAGGAATTAACGACATGAACCATTTATCTTTTTAACTGCTGCTGTTATCAAAGGATTTAATTAAGGTGATGAAACGGTCACAGGAATTAACGACATGAACCATTTATCTTTTAACTGCTGCTGTTATCAAAGGATTTAATTAAGGTGATGAAACGGTCACAGGAATTAACGACATGAACCATTTATCTTTTAACTGCTGCTGTTATCAAAGGATTTAATTAAGGTGATGAAACGGTCACAGGAATTAACGACATGAACCATTTATCTTTTTAACTGCTGCTGTTATCAAAGGATTTAATTAAGGTGATGAAACGGTCACAGGAATTAACGACATGAACCATTTATCTTTTTAACTGCTGCTGGTTCATTACTTTGGCATAATGGGATATTGGTCATGTGATTCTTTGAATGAATATAAACTGCACCTGTATGTGACTGACTTCATTCTGATGAAAACCGAAGGATATGATGGGTGAAAGCACTTCGTCTTTTTATTACATTTGTAATAAATTTTGAGTCTCCATGAACATGGTTTGGTGATTTTGTATTTTTCAGTTTGTTTTTTGCTCATTCATACACAGGCTACTTAGACACACACACACACACACACACACACACACACACACACACACACACACACACACACACACACACACACACACACACGTGTGACAAAAATAAACAAGGCAATCAATCCTTCCATCTCATTGAAGAGGGGAATGTGGATGCAGGTGGTGGGAGAGGTGTTGTTTGATATGTGCAAGTCACTACTGTAATCACATCTGAGATCATGTCACATTACTGGTTAAATGTTACTCAAAACTCAGTGCTCTTAATAAGGTACACCAAGGAATTGTGCCTTTGGCTGTTTTTAATAATTCCATTAAAGGCCAGTCCAACTGACGTCATTCTGGGACAGAGGCTGCAAAGTGGTGAACAGTAGATTAAAGCAACATCACCACCACTGTGATAAAAGAATTAATAAAACAGCTGGACTTTTACAATAATGTGCACGAGGGGCTGTGAAAGGTTAAACAGTGCACATGACACAAGCAAAGGTCTCACAACTGAAAGGGAGAAGAATGAATGAATTCCACATTATAGTGGAATTATGAGGGTCCCAACCAGGGAATCAAGGTCAGACTTGATGGGACAAATAATCCTGACTGCTACCAAGTTATACTTTATGGCCAAAAACAAGACATTTCTCAGTTCTTTTACACATTCTTACTTCTGACTACAGCACCATCTCTTACACCCAGGTCTCTACTCAACCTGCCTAAAATCTGTGTAGGATATACCACTTGGTAATACACATAAGAAAACAATCAAGCACTACCACCCTCTTTTCTTGTTCACATGTCCTGCACTTCAGACTAGATCTGCAGCCATCTGTAGTAATACAATGCTTGCAGTTAGCTGCCCGACATCACTTTGACTGGGCTAGTTTTGAGGAAACAGGCAACAGTCAGCTTTATTATTCTGTTAAGAAAACTGCAGAACTCCTTAGAAACACAACCAATGCAGACTTGTTTGGCTGGTTAAAGCTATTTTTTAAAAGCATTTAGGTTAAGTTACTTTGGTTTCCTACTGCCCACCTACTAACTCCGCATATCTTTTTGCTTTATGCGTTACAATATCTGGCTTGGAAGGAGCTACTCTACATGGTCATGCACTCCAAGTCATCTTTCTTTGCCATCCACAACTTACCAGTTTGGCTGAACATTATGTGGTCTTCCGAACAGCTCAAGCTTCCGTGTCCCAGGAGACAGACGCTCAATCATTCCGTAAATTTCATCTGGTTTGTGACTTGTAGAGCGGACCTGAAAGAGAAAAGGGCCAACTATAAAACAAACTGTCTGCAACAGTACCAGCCGTCCAACAGTACCAATAACCGCCAATGCATAATTAGAAATGCAGACAAAAAAGTGGCCTTGCCACTTTCACAACCACACCCACCCAAATAGAAACTGAACTTGGGTACACAAAAGGCTACTTCAATAGTAGGTAAGAATACATATCCATGGATACTTCATATAACTCCTAACTTTGACAGTGGATAAGTGATCCCAAAGGACAGGAACATGAGACCAAAGCAATAAGTCTGAAAATCACGTCCCATACACAGCACTGTCAATGTATTCATGCATTTCAGCCATCAGAAATATGTCTGCACTGTGGTAGATAGGACAGAGATCCCCAAGGAAACAAACTTCTCCATTACTGGGAAAGGGCAAAGACCAGTGATCTTGTCTAATATACTGATGCTTAATGAAAGAGGTACAGCAGGGAACAAACACTTGTGTGTGTGTGTGTGTGTGTGTGTGTGTGTGTGTGTGTGTGTGTGTGTGTGTGTGTGTGTGGGGCGGGGGGGCTTGTCCCTGGCTGGTGAACTGTCTCACGGGGAACACAGTAACATGTTGCAAATCCAGATTGCCAGTTTCTGTGTAAAACCAGTTTGCAAAACATACACAAACTGAAATAATGGAACAGCATATCACCACTGAAATTAAAGTGCCTGATTATTAAAATACGTCTGGCCATGTAAACCTCTTTGACTTGTTTCTTTAACAATAAAACAAACAAAACAAACAAACTGCAGTAAAATGAGAAGGGGGCAATTACTGGGTGCATGAAGTGCATTTTCATGATCATGAATGTAGTTACATGCAGCCTTACACAGTGCTGCAGTGAAGGATACTGCCATAGAATGTAGCTACACACAGCCTTACACAGTGCTGCAGTGAAGGATACTGCCACAGACTGTAGCTACACACAGCCTTACACAGTGCTGCAGTGAAGAATACTGCCAGAGAACGTAGCTACACACAGCCTTACACAATGCTACAGTGAAGGATATTCCCACAGAATGTAGCTACACACAGCCTTACACAGTGCTGCAGTGAAGGATACTGCCACAGAATGTAGCTAATCACAGCCTTACACAGTGCTGCAGTGAAGGATACTGCCACAGAATGCAGCTACACACAGCCTTACACAGTGCTGCAGTGAAGAATACTGCCAGAGAATGTAGCTACACACAGCCTTACACAATGCTACAGTGAAGGATACTCCCACAGAATGTAGCTACACGCAGCCTTACACAGTGCTGCATTGAGGAATACTGCCAGAGAATGCAGCTACACACGGCCTTACACAATGCTACAGTGAAGGATACTCCCACAGAATGTAGCTACACACAACTTTACACAGTGCTGCAGTGAAGGATACTGCCACAAATGCAGCTACACACAACCTTACACAGTGCTGCAGTGAAGGATACTGCCACAGAAAGTACCTAAACACAGCCTTACACAATCCTGTAGTGAAGGATACTGCAACAGAATGTAGCCACACACAGCCTTACACAGTGCTGCAGTGAAGGATACTGCCACAGAATGTGGCTACACACAGCCTTACACAGTGCTGCAGTGAAGGATACAGCCACATAATGTAGTTACACAGTCCTGCAGTGAAGGATAATGCCATAGAATGTACCTACACACAGCCTTACACAGTGCTGCAGTGAAGGATACTGCCACAGAATGTAGTCACACACAGCCTTACACAATCCTGCAGTGAAGGATACTGCCACAGAATGTAGTGTAGGTTTTTAGGGTTTGCACTTTAGCACCCAACCAGCAAACATGCCAAAGGAGACAAATCAACAAAGCTGTAGGGTGCAGGCCATGTCACACTGTAAGCAGACAGTCCTCCCCAATAGACTTCACAGTCATATCTAATAATGGCATTATCATATTTCCTGACCCAACCACCAAACTCTTAGGAGTAATAATAGACCACAACCTTAACTTTGACACTCACATCAACACTACAATAAAATCAGTTAACAGAAAACTAGGCTCCCTCTATAAGATTAAACCCTTCCTTACTCCAATAGCTAGAACTACTATTGCCCACACCCATCTTATCACAACTCTCCTCTATGCCTCACCTATTTATACTAATCTGTCAACAAACAACCTCAACCAACTGGCAACCTCCTATAATAACATTGCCAGACTTGCCACTGGCTCCCCATTTAGAATCCACCACTGCCATCATCTAAAACAGTTAGGATGGCTGGAGCTGCATAATCAGCTTCAATTTCACCAACTTATTATCGCCCACACCTTTTACCATCCTAGCAATACTCCAATACTTACTAGCCTTATCACCCCCTTCTAAAATCTTACAACCCTTTGCTCAGCAAATAAATTTCTTGTATCCATGCACAAATCCAACAATAAGGCTGAGGATTCACTGTTCTCCAACACTGTGGGGAAAACCTGAAACATACTTCCTACTGAACTCTCATCTCTTTCTTCAAAGTTACTTTTCAAAAAGAAACAAAGTATACCTTAGAACTCACTGGCTATGCCCCTGTACTAACCGAGACTAGCAATCCCCTCCTTGCTATGTGCACTGTATACTTACTTCACTATTGCTGCATTAAGTCTAGCTCTTTCATAAACCACAGAAAGCATGATCTGTTAAGCTAAAGTCTGTATGAATTAGTCTTTTTAAGGAAGCACTTTAGAGTATGAAACTGTATACCAAGCTATCAACTTTATGAACATGTCTCTTCCTTATAAATAATCTATTTTTCTTTCTTAAATATGTTAAGCAGTAAGATTACTAAGATGCTATATAAACAATTGCATTCTAGTCTGAAGTTGCTACTATCTGTATAGTGGAGCTTATCTTCCCAGGCATCTACTGAAAATGGACATATATCCAGCTGGACTTGCCCGATCAACAAATGTAAAATAAAATAAATAATAAAAATAAATAAAACAGAAACTTCAGAAAAAAATGATGGCACAAGGGATGAAACTGATTACTTAACATACAAGACAAAACAATGGGGTCATGGCAGCAAATGGGGAGCTCAGAATAAGCTGAAAACTAAGACAGAAGTAAAAACAGTAAAAGAGTTAACAGTTTTAAGTATGTGGGTGGTGCTGCTGAGAAGAAAGGAACTCTGAGTAAGTCAGGCCTTGAATCAGAGATGCGGCAGTCAAGTGCCACAAAGTGTTAGGGGTAATATATGACAGGAGAATGCAGTGAAGGCAGAGCAGATGGGAAAATGTGAGATAATGGAGACAAAGTGCTTGAGAAGGGTAGTAGGATGCACAATGTGGGACAGATGAAGGAATTACAAAATCAGAGCAGAAGCCCAAAGAGCTGCAACTGCAGTGAAGATCAATGACAAGAGATTATGGTGGTTTGGTCGCACTTACTGGAAAGCAGACAACAAACTAGTTAAGATAATTTGGGAGAAACAGGAAGAAGGCAAGAGTAGACAAGGACGTCCAGCCAAGAGATGGATGGATTGTATAACAAAAGGTTTGCTACAGCCAGACATGACTATTAAAGGTAGCAGAATGGATCTGAATTGAGACATGGGGCAAAAATTGATAAAGAGCTCCAATCCCATGTAGCAACTGGAAAAATGGGGGTGGATGACTGGGTTGCGCTTGCTGTGTTCCAGTCCTGCTATCTACCATTGTTATTTGGAATACTTGTATTTCAAGTTGCGTATAAATGACAACAAAGAAAAACTAATAGGAAAAGCACATCTGAGAGATATTAAAATATGCACAAAGTTGATGCAATTCAATTTTTCTTGACACAGTTAGTCTAACTAGGCAGAGTCCATTTTCATAAGGGTGAAAAATCAATTACATACAAAATATGTTCAAAAATATGAAGTTTTATATATGATAAGGAAACAGCATTAAAGGAACAGCAGTAAAAATAGGAAAATAAAATACAGACAAGCCTTTGTACATGTTTAGGCAAGACTACTGGTACAGCAATAAAACAGAAAATGTTTCTGATAAGGCAGGAGGCAGACCTCAATTCCACTCTTCCCACCTTCAAGAACAATGAACAATACTAAAATAGAAGCATAAATGTTGACAGTTTAACAATACTCGCCGTGTGAGTATTTCAGCACCTTAATCTATCTTTGTCACCATCAGTTTGTAGTGG
Organism: Protopterus annectens; assembly: GCF_019279795.1. Taxonomy (NCBI): domain Eukaryota; kingdom Metazoa; phylum Chordata; order Ceratodontiformes; family Protopteridae; genus Protopterus; species Protopterus annectens. The sequence goes on from NC_056750.1 coordinate 864,183,969, forward strand.
TCAGATGTGCACGATTAAATACAGAATAGCTGATCGATTTGGACCATGGAGGATGTGCAGCTGCCCTTAGTTTGAAGTGACCTTGTTATTTAAAACCATATACTGTCCAATACACATAGCATATCCATGTTACACGCAGAGATAACGCATCATCATAGTGTACAATATAATTACTTAGACCATCTCAGGGACTACAAACTTTGGTAAAGATGCTAATTTCTTGTGCCTGTTTACAGCCCGTGCTAATATGGGAAGATTACTCTAACAACTTCCAAGAAAGTGCCTTGGGGATCTGCACCGAAATCTAGAGTTCAAGTCCATATACTAAGTGCTGATAGGAGGAGATATGATCTCTTTCACTACACCAGACTGTTAGCCTGGCTAGATCACAGCACAGACTTCTGTGGACTAGTTTGTGGTAAACATCAGCTGACCATACGGAATCCCCCATATGATAAGCATCCCTTCTACTGTGCTTAGTGTTTCACAGTGGTGTGGGGGTGATGGGATATTAGTTATAAATGCATAACTCTATTGTAAGCAGTGGCTGGCTAGTTTATGACATAAGATGGGATACTAGTTATAACTGCGTAATTCTACTGTAAGCAGTGGCTGCCTAGTATACGACATAAGCTGGGATACTAGTTATAACTGCGTAATTCTATTGTAAGCAGTGGCTGGCTAGTTTATGACATAAGCTGGGATACTAGTTATAACTGCGTAATTCTATTGTAAGCAGTGGCTGGTTAGTTTATGACATAAGCTGGGATACTAGTTATAACTGCGTAATTCTATTGTAAGCAGTGGCTGGCTATTTATGACATAAGCTGGGATGCTAGTTATAACTGCGTAATTCTACTGTAAGCAGTGGCTCGCTACCTTATGACATAAGCTTTTCTTGATGTTACTCATGGCTGGGGTACGTATGTATAGCTTGGGTGAAGTTGTCCTAGTTTCAGGTGTTAGGTGGTGACTAATATACACAGTGCAACTATACCACAAATGCTCTCTGTGCCCATAGTGCTGACCTGACCCTTGAAGGCACTGGTATGTACTTCCAGCTGTCACCCTGCTCAGCTAGTAATAGTATTAGGACAGCAGCACCCCCCCCCCCTTAAGTACAACAGAGATTAGAGTCAGCTCTAGTCCTATTAAAGACCATTTTATACAGCATATCTTAGGAGTAGTTTCCAAAAAGTACAGTTGTGTACACTACCATAAATGTAGATGTTCGAGTGTATTCACTGTTGCAGTCATTACATTTGCATTATCTGCTTGCAGGTAGCCCTCAGTCGGCCTGATTAACAAAGTCTTGGGTCCTGCGTCGATTGTTGTCCCTTCTTCCATGATGTCAGGGGTATAATAACAGCAAAACACAAGTGTATCCACCACGGAAATGACAGTAAGTACTCACAAAGACCAAATAATGTGAAAAATTCTTCTTTATTCCATGAACAAAACCAGGAGAAATGAGCGCTTTCGCGTAGCAACTGTACGCTTCATCAGATTCTATTTCTAACATAGTTAATTCAGTTTATATAGCTATGCACTATGCTTAATTAATATAATTAAACAATTAACTAGCCAATGAGTCATTCAATTTAAAGCGACATCTTCCTTATATTACACTACTATTCAGTTACCTCATTTCTAAAATATAAATCCATTTTAATGCATTTTTAAAAGCTTTTTAAAACTCAAGTATTATGGAACTTACATAAAATAACACATAACATTAATATATGACCTAGATATATGTATATAAGTATAACTAATACCTTATTAACATTTCAATGTGTATTAAACTTAAAATCACCTAACATTATTCTGAACTAGTATATAATTAATGAAATAGATAAAAACACATGTTGTCTAAACCATTAGATGGTACATATTAAAGTGCTTAGTGCAAAAATGTATACAACTACTCAATATATATATATATATATATATATATGTAATGAAACCAAAACCAGAGCGTCGTAGGTGAAAACTGTAACCAGGTCTGTAAAGTGTCAGTATAAATATGCTCCCCCAATGAAGCGTGCTGTATCAAGAACTGACCTCAAAATCCAGTTACGATAGTTGTGTCCAAGCCCTCAAAGAAAGCCAAATGAATTCACTTGTTACTGAAATAAATATATCCGGTAACAATATGACACAGAATCCTGTAGCATAAAACAAGCTCAAAAGATGTATTTCCTGGTAGAAACAAAAATTCGATTCCAAGCTGAAGTTGTAAAATCCTTTAATGTAGTTAGCGCTTTCACGGCAAACAATGACTGCCGCTTCATCAGACAAAAAGAATAAACAGGTAAATGCTCATTGAGCGCTTAATTTAAACATGTTGAAAAAAGTCCCTTATGTAATACGTCATTCTCCACTTAAAGCAACAATACCTTTTTTCGTGACATGTCTAAAATGCTCACAAGCCCAACAATTCATTATACAAATTAAAACATAGCATAATAAAACATCGCTAACGCTAAATCCTAGTATCAATAAAATAACCACTCCATTCATACTGAGCCAAATAAACTTGTTAAAAAACTAGCGCAACTATACACAATAAAATGCCCTATCAGGATACGTGCTCCAAGCATAATGACAACAACCTTGGTCCCTCAACCAATATAAAAGGTGCGTACGTAGTACAAACACAAATTCATGCTACATAATAATCTAACTGGAAACACATTGACAATGATGATAAAATGCAAAAATGCATTGATCTGAATGGAAGATCATTCAGTCTTACCGTAAATAACATATGCATATAAATGTTGTTCTATGAAGGTATACACACCAAGCATGACAAAAACTTAAAACTCATGCCTAATTCGACTGAAATGTATATATAGCAAAAAACAGTGCATGGTGCACAATAATCTATCTAAAAACGAGTTGGCAGATATACATATAAAATGTGTGAAAATCCATGTAACACTAAATCCCATCTGCATCTAATAAGACAATGTGTCTGAAAAAATGATGTAATGCATGATCTAAATGGGTCGTAAAAAGCTGGCACTAGCTAACAGAGGGATATGACCATACCAATACCCAGGGCCAATAACTTCCAAACGGAACATGAACAAGAATGAAAAGAATGAAGGCAGAAACATGCAGGTAATACAAATCCAACTACAAGAACGAGAGAACCAAGGGCAAGATGTAATGTGTATAACACACAACGGCCAGGTCTATGATGGAAATATGGAACCAGGGAAGGTATGGAATCAGGGAGTACTGTGTATTGTATATTGCTGAGGACTATGTGTGTGAAACCAAGCATCTACAGACAAAGGGAAAATCCTCCTATCTCAGTGATCTACTCTTTAGATGTGGTTTGATGGATACTACCTCATTAAGTCCTTTGTCCCTGTGTGCAGCAAGCCTGCATATCCATTTAAGCTCAGCTTCTTCAGTGTTATTCACTATGTCACCCAACCTCTCATTGGGTTGGATGACCTGTAATACCTGATATAGGAAGGTATGAGTCACACCTTCCCTGAGTGTATGCTTTGCAATGGCACTATATTCCTGGCCCCTGGCTAAACAATACCCATGATCCCTTATCCTTTCTCGAAGTGTTCTATTCGTTTTCCCCACATAGAAGGAAAAGCAAGAGACACAATGTGCCACATACACAAGATTCTTGGTGTTGCAATTGCTGTTATACTGTAATGTCCATAGATGGCCTGTAGTGGGATGTTTGTAATAATGAGACTCATCGATGGAATTGCATTGTGGACATTTGCCACATCTCTTAGTTCTTTCAAATCCTGTTTTCTCTTGCCTCACTGATTTCGTGGCTCCGCACAATTGCCTCTTCAAATTAGGTAAATTCCTAAAGACAAACGATGGAGATGACCCAACCACATCAGTCACTTTATTATCAGCGGTGAGTATATTCCAATGTTTACTAATTTGGACCTTGAGCTTGTCTATTCCTCTCCCAAAAGGTACCACAAAACTCACACAATTATGCTGTGACTCCCTTGCATGTACAACAGGCCTACTCTGTGGGTCAGAAAAGTAGGGTTTGGCTCTATGCTTTCTAAGATTCTCCATCTGTGCATACGTATCATGTATATCATCTTCAGTATACCCACGCACCAAGAGTCCATCATGCAATTCAACCAGACCTGCATTAAAATCTGCATCCTTTGTAGAAAGTCTGGAAACACGCATCGCCTGCCCTTTTATGATGTTTTTGAAGGTGTGCGGATGATGCATGCTCTCTCTATGTAGAAAAGATGGCCTATAACAGGCTTTATGATGGATACGTGTATTGATTTTATTCGCTTCTTTGAAAATCGTAACATCTAAGAACTCCAATGAATTAAAATTGTAATTCATGGAGAACTTAAGAAAAGAGCTGCAGGTATTCAAGTAGTCATGGAAAGCATGTAACTCCTCCGTTGTTCCTTTCCAAAGAAATAGAAGGTCGTCAACAAACCTCTTGTAGAACAAAATATGTTCATTCTGGACAATGTATGCTTCTTCAAAGGTCGCCATGACAGCATTGGCATAGCTGTTCGCGCAGCTAGTGCCCATGGCGACCCCTTTAACTTGCTTGTAGCACTGATGTTCATACAAGAAGATATTATTGTCCAAAACAATTCCCATCAAGTGTATTAAAAACTCTATGCATTCAGCAGAAATGCTTGGGTTTTTCTCTAGATATAATTGTAGAAACTGTAGACCCTCACTATTAGGAATACATGTGAACAACGAAGTTACATCCATGGATGCAAATAATAAAGAATCAATGATGCTAGATTCTAACTTGGATACTGTTGCATACAACTCCTTGAGCAAATGCTCTGTATCTAATAGAATGTAGCTAGAAGACCCTATAACTTTCCTGAATTCATGATCTAAATACATAGAAATTGGCTCAGTGAGCCATCCAGAACCCGAAACAATAGGTCTCAGTTCAGGTTCATACAAACTCTTATGTATTTTGGGTAGACCTGATATAGTAGGGATCACCGGATGTTCTACCTGCATGAAATTGTACAATTCTTCTGTTAATCGACCAACCATTCTACAATGAAGCAACATGTTATCAACATTCACCTTCACCTTCTTAACAACTTTGCTGGCTATTTTTACATAGGCATCGCAATTAAGCATGTCATACATTTTAGTCATGTAGTAAGAACTATTCAGTACAACAACAGGGCCACCTTTATCGGCGGGCCGAATCGTAATATTAGTATTGTTCTTAAGATCATTTAAGGCTGTTACCTGGGAGTCTGTTAAATTACTAGCAAAACGATGATCAAACCATTCATGCTCACCGTATATTTCATTTTCCACGGCCTTTACAAAAATGTCAATGTTCGGATTCATGGGAGGGACAAAAACACTTTTCTTCCTGAAGGTAGATGGTCGATGTTCATTCTCATCCTTAAATAAAAGCTTCAATCCTACATTCCTTGCGAACAGTCTTAGAGCTAAAACAGCATCACTGGAATCAATGGTAGTCGTGGGTATAAATGACATACCCTTACTAAGAAGCTCAATCTCAGCTGTAGATAAAGCATGACAAGAAATGTTGTAAACAAGATTGCCTAACCCCAAAAACTTTGAAGTGTGTTCTGTTGATACGAAGGTGGATCCTTCCTTTTGGCCCCTCTGGAACTCTCGTTGTCTAACGACCTCTTTCGATTCAGCCTGATGGGAAAAGGACCATCTATGGGGTTGTTCAGCTCTATTTTGTCCAATTGAATCTTCCTCCTAACAGCGGTTGCTAGCGACGATGAACAGGAACCTTCCACGCTGCCTGCTACAGCAGACGGCTCATTCTTATCCTTCAGTGCATCAGGTATGTCTGAAGGAGTAGTGCAAAAATGTATACAACTACTCAATATATATATATATATATATATATATATATATATATATATATATATATATATGTATACATATGTATAAATAACTATCAAATTCTGCCTATTAAATATAAATATATAAATATATAAAAAATACATATAATAAAAACTGCATTATTTGCAATATTTTAAAACGGGCTTCAAAGGGACATATTGATTTAATCCCGGAGGGTAATGTGCTCTCAACCTTAATATCCATTCTAATTCCCTCTGTTCTAATACATTCACAAAATCACCCCCTCTTTCATTCTTATTTACAATTTGTAGAACTCTAAATTTAAAGTTGTCAGGGGTATAAAACATGCAGCCGACACCATTACATCAGTTTTTCTTGCTCCAGATGTCAGGTGCCCCCCTAATGGGAAGCAATTAAATGTAAAAATACAATGGTATACCACCAACAAAAAAGCAAATACACCAAAAAGCTTTTAAGCATAGTAAATGAAAGTATGGATATAGCCAAAAGAAGTTAGGGGGCTGGAGGGAGGGTAACCAGGACTGCAACAGTGAATACACTCGAACATCTACATCTATGGTAAGTGTATACAACTGTACTATGTTCTTCATGTTTCACTGTTTGCAGTCATTCCATTTGGGTAGATTCCCAAAGCTATGGTTGGGAGGAGGAATTTCAACAGCATTAGGACCAGCTATAAGGCCCTGCAAGACTGCAGTGGCAAAGCCAGCTCTGGATTTAGAGAAAATTGACAAATGATAATGCTTGGTGAAAGTATGCACAGAACTCCAGGTAGCAGCTTCTAGGATGTCCCTGTAGGGACGCCTCTGAGAAAGGCTGTAGAGGTAGATGCAGCCCTGGTGGAGTGAGGTCTGATCCCCTGAGGGATAGGTTTTCCATGGTGCTTATAACAGAAATGAATGCAATGGCCTATCCATTTAGAAATGGTTTGCTTTGAAATAGCCTTCCCCTCTGCCCTTGCAGCAAATGCCACCAGCAGTTGTTCAGATTTCCTTTGAGGTTTAGTCCTGTCCAAGTAGAATCTAAGTTGTCTGTGCAAATCCAAAAAATGCAGTATCCACTCCCCTTTGTTCTGTGGATTGGGAAAGGTGGTTGGCAAATGAATGGACTGATTAAGAGCCACATTGGATACCACCTTGGGCATGACGGATGGATTGGTTCTGAGGGACACCCTGTCTGCATGAAAAATGATGAAAGGCTCCACTGCCATAAGGGCCTGTAATTCAGATACCCTTCTTGCTGAAGTGATTGCTAAAAGGAAAGCTGTTTTTCAAGAAAGCAATTTTAAGTTTGCAGTAGCAGCTGGCTCGAAAGGAGGTAGAGTGAGTTTCTCCAAAACAAAGTTAAGGTCCCAGGCTGGGGTTGGAGCTCTCCTGAGTGGTCTCAAATTTTTGGCTCCTCTGAGGAACTGCTTGAGCAGTGGATGAGAGAAGAGAGGAGGTTCTGTGTTATAATGAGCTGAAATGGCTGAGGCGTGAATTTTGATGGAGGAAAAAGACAGGCCCTTGTGAAGCATCTTAGTTAAGTATTGTAAAATCTGAGGTAAATTGGGCACTGCTGTGCTCATCCCTTGAGACTGGTTCCAGGCACAGAATATTTTCCATTTTTCAGCATAAGATTTTCTAGTACTAGGCCTCCTTGCCTCTAAAATGATATTCATCACAGGTTTACTGAGGGATGGTAAAGGAGAGATTAGGTAATTAGACAGGCTGCTAGGTTCAGTGTTAGAAGCTAAGGGTGCAGAATCTGGTTCTCCTGCTGAGACAACAGGGAAGTAGTCTGAGGCAGGTGCCATGGGGAGAACCATGACACACTGCGCAGGTGGGGGTACCAGTGTTGACATGGCCAGTCTGGTGCAATCAAACTCATCCTTGGTTTGTCCTGTTTGATTTTTAGTAGTACTTTGGAGAGCAGAGGCAGAGGGGGGGGGGGAGGCATAGACTGATAGGTTTTCCAGCTGAAGGACAGAGCATCCACTTTCCAAGCTGGTTTGTGGGGAGTCCTTGTGCAAAATTTGTCCAACTGGTAGTTCTGGGGAGAGGCAAACAGGTCTATATCTGGGCTCCCCCATTTGCTTGTCAACATGTTGAAAACCCTTGGTTCCAGTTTCCACTCGTGTGGGTCCATGAGATTTCTGCTTAGTCCGTCTGCCAGTGTATTTAATTTTCCTGGCAGGAATTGAGCTTATAGGTGCATTTGGTAGCTCAAGGCTGTGCTCCACAATGCCATGTCTAGTCTGCAGAGGGGGTAAGAATGTGAACCACCCCTGCTTGTTTATGTACCACATAACAGTGGTGTTGTCTGTCTTTACCATTAGTTGTCCTGGAAGAATATGGTCCTTGAAGGCTGTCAGAGAATTCTGTACAGGTAACATTTATTTTTGATTGATATGCAGGTGCATTTGACTTGGGTTCAATTTGTCCTGAATGCACTTCCCCTGTCAGGTGAGCCCCCCCAAGTATAGTCTGATGCATCTGATGTTAGGGTTTGGGTGGCAGGGGGTGGTGTGAAAGGTAGTCCCTTGTTTTGGCGGCAGGCCTCTGCCCACCAAAGGAACTCTAGACGTAGGCAAGGTAGGATAGGAATCATTGCTTCTAGATACACCATAAGCTTTTTAGATACTACTGTAGTTTCCTCATATGCAGTCTTGCATATGGAATTAGAAGAATGCAGGAAGCCATGAACCCCAAGGCTTGCAGCATTTGTCTTGCATATAGCAGGATTTTTGTGGCCACTTGTTTGAAGTAGGTTGTTAAACGAATTTGTTTCTCTGGCTTGAGGAAAGCCATCTGGGAAGTTGTATTCAAGCTTGCTCCCAGGAATTTAATATGTTGAAAGGGTACCAGGTGTGATTTCTTTTCATTTACGGTGTACCCCAGACAAGTTAGAACCCTTTGTACAAAGGCCAGATGATTCAAAAGTATGCACTGGCTTTCTGCCTGAATTAGACAATCGTCCAGGTATGGGTATATTTGAATATTTCTTTGCCTGCAAAATGCAATAACTGGAGCTAGGCACTTCGTGAATACCCTGGGGGCAGTAGTTAAGCCAAAGGGCAGTGCAGAGAACTGATGGTGCATGTAGCCTGTTTTGAAGCGTAGGTATCTTCTGCAAGAGTCCCTGATTGGGATGTGCAGCTAGGCTTCTTTTAAATCTAGTGTTGCCAACCAGGCATCTTTGCCTAGCATAGGAAGCAACTGGTGAAGAGTCAGCATTTTGAATGTTGGAATCTCCAAAAAGGTGTTTAGAGTAGACAGGTCCAGGATAGGACGCCATGAATTGTCTTTTCTGGGTACCAGGAAAAGCCTCGAGTAGAAACATTGTCCCTTTTTCTCTTCTGGTACCAACTGAATAGCCCCCATGCTTAAGAGAGAAAGTATTTGGTTTTGGGCCTCTGCCCGCTGATTTGGGGTAGGTCTGGCCACCCGCTTGGTGTTGGCAACATGTAGAAGTGAAATCTGTATCCCTGGGACACTACATTTAAAACCCATTTATCCTGGGTAATGAGTTGCCAGTTCTTTGCAAGAAGAGCAATCTTTCCCCCCAAAGAGGCAGTCAGTTGAGAAGCGCTTGGAAATTTTAAAAGGAAGTCATTGAGACAGTTTATCATGGGGGAGTCATTACTCCCAGATTTGGAAGTGGAAGCCCCCCCTGCTTAGTCCTGTGCGTACCCTGGGACTGCAGCCTGGAAGTTCTGCTGGATCTGGGTTTGGACTGAGAATGTCTGGAAGAGGCAGGAAAGGACCAGTTCTTGGAAGGCCAATGCCTACTAAATCGTGGAGGTTGTACTTGTAAAAAATCTTTAACAGTTTGCATAGATTTAGCCTTTTCTTCCATCTTTTTAAGAACTTCTTCTGCCTTGTTGCCAAAAAGGTGGTCCTGGTTTAGGGGAGCATCCAGTAATTTTGTTTAACATGATCTGGTAGGGATTGTTCCTTAAGCCAAGCATGCCTTCTAAATACAGACCCAGTTACAGCAGCCCTGCAAGATGCCTCTAGAGTCAAAACCACATTGCAAAGTAGGTTTTCCAACCTGTTCAGCTGAATGCAATAAATGCTGTAAATCCTTATTTTCAGCACAATCAGGAAACATCAATTTCTGTTTAAGTAATCCAATAATATGCTGCTGATACTTTAACATATCAAACTGGCAGTTTAAGGCCCTAATGGACAAAGTTGCAGAAGTAAGCATCTTCTTACCCCATCTATCCAGAGCCCTGGAGTCTCTATCAAAGGGGGTAGGATTTTTGGCAGTAGTAGCTTTAATGCCCTTGCGCCCCTGTGAAATGGTCTCAGGATCCACAGTAGGATTTTTGAAAAGGAACTTGAGAGAGTCAGGGATCCTGTAATATCTATCATGTTTCCTGGGAGCAGGAGGTAGAGAGTCAGGGGCCAAGCCAGATTCTGCAAATGCATCAACAATGTCTAGTACAGGAGGTATGGCTAAAAGCCTGTGCTGGGGCAAGAGTAAGAAATCCCTAAGCCTCTTTTTAGAATCAGAGAAATCCTGACTTTCCCAATGAAAATGCTCCCTGAGAGTATGCAAGGTTTCAACAAAATAGAAATCCTCTGGGGGGGGGGGGGGGGGGCAGAGGGAATACAGTCCTCAGCATCAGAATCCTCATAGGTAGATAAGGGTAAATCCTGGTCATTAGTGGAAACAGAAATTTCAGAATCCTGGTCAGAAGTATCATAAACAAACTCAGTCCTAGGTCTCTTAGAGGGGGAAGGCTGGCTTCCCCTGATTAGAGTAATAAGGTCTTCAGCCATTCTTATCATCTGTTTTTTAGGCATAGTGGCCTGACCATGTGGTCTGGGCCTCGTTTTTTTAGCCATGGTTCGAGATTTAAGCCTTGAAGAAGAAGATGGCATCGGTTTAATATGCAAGTCAGTAGGTCTGAATACACCCTCAGAAGCCGGTGCCTGCACAGCAGCTCCGGACCCATCCAAGGTAGAGACATCCACAGGTTCCATAGTTGAAGCATCTCACGGCATACCGGACGCCGAATGGGTCTCAGTAGAGGCCTGCGTATCAGAAGTAGTGGTATCAGGGGCTGCGAAAGCGCCTCAATGAGTACAGTACAGTTGTGTACCTACCATAAATGTAGATGTTCGAGTGTATTCACTGTTGCAGTCATTACACTTGGGTTATCCTGCTGGCAGGCTACCTACAGTCGGCCTGAATTCCAAAGCCCTGGTCCGGCGTCGGTTGCTGTCTCCTCTTCCCTGACGTCAGTGTGCCAGGGGTATACAAGATGCAGCTGACGCCATTTTCTTCAGTTTTTCTTGCCCCAGATGTCAGGTGCCTCAAGAAGGTAGGCAATACACATTGCTTATAAAAAACATACACTGAAATAAACAATACCTTCATCTACAAGCAACTACACCACATAGGTTGTATAGGATAGAGAAGTACAGATAATTCCCAGCAAAGAAAGGGGGATGGTGGGAGGGTAACCTGGACTGCAACAGTGAATACACTCGAACATCTACATTTATGGTAGGTACACAACTGTACTATGTTCATCGTGTTTCACTGTTGCAGTCATTACACTTGGGTTGAATCCCAAAGCTGAGGTTGGGCAGCTGGGTCTAAATAGGATTAGGAGTGGCTATGAGGCCCTGCAGAACTGCAGTGGCAAAGCCTGCTCTGGATTTAGAGTAAAGAGGTAAGTGGTAGTGCTTGGTGAAAGTGTGCACTGAACTCCAAGTTGCAGCCTCCAAAATTTCCTTGGTTGGTACTCCTCTGAGAAAGGCTGCTGATGTGGCTGCTGCCCTGACAGAATGTGGTCTAATATTCTTAGGCAGTGACTTGCCATGCTGTGCATAGCAGAAACGAATGCAGTGTCCTATCCATTTTGAAATAGTCTGCTTTGAAATAGCCTTTCCTTGTGATCCTGCAGCATATGCCACAAAAAGTTGCTCAGTCTTTCTGAAAGCTTTAGTTTTGTCCAAGTAGAAGTGTAGCTGCCTGTGTATGTCCAAAGAGTGCAGAAGTCTCTCCCCTTTATTCTGGGGATTTGGATAAAAAGTTGGCAAATGAATGGTTTGGTTAAGAGTCACACTGGATACTACCTTTGGCATAAATGTTGGGTTTGTCCTTAGAGAAGGATTTTCATCATGATTTTCAAACCCTTATATACTTTGTATTTTCCCGCCCTTGACGATCAATTATTCATTTAATCAATTAACATAGAAATTCTAAAATAATACTTTATATGAATACATATTTTGTAAAATTCTTTTATAAAAATCATTCTGCTTACATAATAAATGCATTATTAAAATATGAATAATACATAAGCATCCTGTTCGAATAAGTAATTCATTAAATTACATTCTGTCCTGTCTGTAAGGGTGTTCAATAATAATTTAAAAGACTCCTGGATTTATGACCACCTCTACTGTATAAAAAAGAAGGACAGGAATAATGCACTATATAGGCATTTAGAAGAAAGTACTGGATGTGATTCCTTCAAGTTTGCAATACTGGAAGTTGTCAGAAGTGACCCTAGAGGTGGTAATATTAAGACTATACTGGGAGAGAAGGAAATTAAATGGCAGATAAGATTAAATGCTGCCAGTGCCCCAGGAATTAATGAATATATACCTACTAAACCTCTTATTAGAGTTTAATATATTTCACAGTATACACTATGGACTTTATACATTAGTAATCATTCTAGGAAAGATGGATAGGTATACAAATAAGTATAAGTACACTCAGTGAGAATATAGGGATCCTTGGAAATACAGGAGTCTTTTAAATTATTTTTAAATTATTACTGAACACATTTACAGACAGGACAGAATGTAATTTAATGAATTACTTATTCGAACAGGATGTTATGCATTATTCATATTTTAATAATATATTTATTATGTAAGCACAATGATTTTTATAAAAGAATTTTACAAAATATGTATTCATATAAAGTATTATTTTAGAATTTCTATGTTAACTGATTAAATGAATAATTGATTGTCAAGGGTGGGAAAATACAAAGTATATAAGGGTTTGAAAATCATGATGAGTGTTCTGATGAAATCAGAAGAAAGCGCTCAACCTGTTTTTTTAGTGTGGTATATTAAACCTGTTTTTACACCAATTGGACCGTGACACTTACTTCTTGGAATCTATTTTTGTTCTACATTATTGGTCATTGTTGGGATTCCTTGGAACTACTATTTCCACAAGTAATGCAATTATTTACTTTTACTGACATCGGTTAAGAGCAAGAAAAAGTTTCCCCAACGGGGTACTTAGCTTTTAGCTGAAGACTTCAATTCTGAAACTTGAAAATGAAAATTTCAGGAGTCGGCCGACTGGCACTTGCGAACTGCTTCTGCTTCGGGCATGGCAAGAAAGACTTTAGTAATGGCGTCAGCTGCATGTTTTATACCCCTGATGACCTGACATCATGGAAGAAGGGACAGCAACCGACGCAGGACCCAAGACTTTGTTAATCAGGCCGACTGAGGGCTACCTGCAAGCAGATAACCCAAATGTAATGACTGCAACAGTGAAACACGAACAACATCATATGTTTCTCTTTCCTAATTAAGCGTTAGATTTATTACTACCAATCTATTTCACCACTGAATCAAAACTATACAATTATACAAGATTATCAATAAAATACTGAAGTAACTATGCATCATCTGTATATTTGTGCAATTTGTTTGTAAAAACAGAGAAGAGGAGGATTCTGAAAATGAATCCATGAGACAGTCCTAGATTTGATTGCATTGTGCAATATCCGGACATTGCCAAAGTCATAACCTGAACCTGCATGGGTCACAATGGACAGTGCCTGAGCTAGCCTATTACCTGTAGTGTTGGCCCACAGGGGACATCAGAGACCATGTCAACCACCAGGGGTGGAGTCAGGACCTAAAACAGAAATTCCTAGATGCATGTGAGCGTACAGAATACCTCCATGGCTATCTGGTGGAGTAAAGACATAAAACAGAACTTCCCTCAATGCTTACATGTACAAATGAATGTGAGGGCACAGAATACTACATGGCTATCTGGTGGAGTAAAGACATAAAACAGAACCTCCCTCAATGCTTGCATGTACAGATGAATGTGAGGGCACATAATACTCCATGGATATCTGGTGGAGTAAAGACATAAAATAGAACTTCCCTCAATGCTTACATGTACAGATGAATGTGAGGGCACAGAATACTCCATGGCTATCTGGTGGAGTAAGGACATAAAACAGAATCTCCCTCAATGCTTGCATGTACAGATGAATGTGAGGGCACCGAATACTCCATGGCTATCTTGTGGAGTAAAGACATAAAACAGAACCTCCCTCAATGCTTGCATGTACAGATGAATGTGAGGGCACAGAATACCTCCATGGCTATCTGGTGGAGTAAAGACATAAAACAGAATCTCCCTCAATGCTTGCATGTACAGATGAATGTGAGGGCACCGAATACTCCATGGCTATCTTGTGGAGTAAAGACATAAAACAGAACTTCCCTCAATGCTTACATGTACAGATGAATGTGAGGGCACAGAATACCTCCATGGCTATCTGGTGGAGTAAAGACATAAAACAGAACCTCCCTCAATGTTTGCATGTACAGATGAATGTGAGGGCACAGAATACTCCATGGCTATCTGGTGGAGTAAAGACATAAAACAGAACTTCCCTCAATGCTTGCATGTACAGATGAATGTGAGGGCACAGAATACTCCATGGCTATCTGGTGGAGTAAAGACATAAAACAGGACTTCCCTCAATGCTTGCATGTACAGATGAATGTGAGGGCACAGAATACTCCATGGCTATCTGGTGGAGTAAAGACATAAAACAGAACCTCCCTCAATGCTTGCATGTACAGATGAATGTGAGGGCACAGAATACTCCATGGCTATCTGGTGGAGTAAAGACATAAAACAGAACCTCCCTCAATGCTTGCATGTACAGATGAATGTGAGGGCACAGAATACTCCATGGCTATCTGGTGGAGTAAAGACATAAAACAGAACTTCCCTCAATGCTTGCATGCACAGATGAATGTGAGGGCACAGAATACTCCATGGCTACTTGAATGCAGACAGTCCCTCTTTCAGCATTCTTGTCCAAGCTATGGACTCACATTGTCAAGGGAATACACAAAACCAAGGCCTAAAGTAGGGGTCATCAGACTAGTGGCACAGGGGGAAAAGGGACACACAAAAAATATATCCCAGCAACCTTAAATAAATTAATAAACTAAGGTTACTGGTCATTATTGATCTTTCTTCTGCCAGGTTCCAAGCCTGAGGTATTCTCAGTATCTCCTGAGCAAATTAAGCTCAACAATGAAAATCAAAGTAAACTTTTTAGAAAATATTTTGAAGATTAAAGTTTGTTCATATACTGGCCAAATAATCTCTCCCTTTTTTATAATACTCCTCAATTTTCTGCATTAGGAAGAATGGTACAAATTTTAAAGTTAAGGCACATTCTACCTACATAGTTAATATCAGCATAATATTTGGAATATTACATGCGTAATATCAAACAAAACTGTAGGACACACCACAAGAACTTGTTGGTAGTTCAATCACGAATGCAGCAGTAGTAAAACAAACTTACTTTATTCCATGAACAAAACAAAAAAATGAGATGAGCGCTTTCGCGTGTCTTAAGCACGCTTCTTCAGATCTAACTAAATCATTCAGACATAACCTTTATATACTGTAAAGCAGCTCCTTCAATTGCATCAATTGATAATTAATCAATTAAATCATTACAAAGTGCATCAGTGCCTTAAAGCTAAAAAAATGCATCAGTGCTTTCAAGCTTAAAAACTACTGTTCAGAGCCTTCACATTTCCAAATTTTTAACTCAGCCCTCAAACTTAAAATATATAAAAAATAAAAACAACAGATCTGTTTTGTTATTTAAGACATGTCATTAAAAAGTCATTAAAAATGTCATTAAAAATGCATATTAGGGTGTGCACAAACAACGGTTTCTGCCTTAATTTCATAGTCTTGCAGAATTCATGGTCTCACTAACGAACCCATAAAATTGCATAACAGAAAAATGAAATGAACATATCGTTCCATATAAGTAGGTCTTTCATATTATCACCCTGTTCTCCTGCAACATATATATATTAGGTTAAATCACAAAACGTTGGCAACCAAAAGTTATAACCATGCACATACAAATTCAATCAACAGTATCTTTCTTTAACACGGACTTCGCAAAACTTCAAAGCGAGGTTTTACGCAGAAGTGAAATGTTCAAGGCATTCATTAATGTTAGTCAGCAGACCTCGTTATAAAATTTTTCATTATGTGTATTTATCATTAACTGTATTAGTTTATATAAATATCATCAAACCTATTCATTATTTGCCCATGTCAAAATATTGTTGAAATGATGTAAAAATACTTCAGCAATAATAATAAATAATAGGGAATTATTACAATCATTATAATTACAATAACTACATTAATCATATATTCACAGTGCAATTAATACCTCGGTCAGTCAATATATAACTCTTAAAATCATCACTAAAGCTTATTCATAAAATATGTACACAATACCTTAGGGCTTATTATTTAGGTATATATAACAGTTAATATCTAAGTTATTAAGTATGAATTGTTAAATATTGGATATGAACTCTCAAGTAAATCCTATTTTTTAGTATTAATCTAAAATCTAATATTACTTTTATACCTAATAAACTCTAAAATGCATGTATCATATAAATATTTCTTTTCATTTTGTTTCATTAAAAACTAGTTGAAAAATATATAATGAATTAAAAAGAGGTCTGTATAAGATAAAAAATAATTAAAACTGTTGCTGACATCTATATAAATTTATTTATACTATGCCTATGGTTCCATATCGACCATCCCTGAGATAAAGGGAAAAGGTCAATTCTGAATTCTCATCATTATTTCACTATCAGCGAGAAAGCCCAAATTAAATACTGTATCACACTCATCTTCTTTCTAAAATAGGTTTTAATGAAATATAATTATTAATACCAGGTGTCATACGCGCCCCAAATCTGAAAATCCAGTCTAATTCTAACTTGGCTAAGTAATTCTCATTATCTCCCATTCTCAAATTACTTTTAACTGTCTGTAGAACCCTGAATTTGAACTCATGTGTAGGGTATAGAATAACATGTCTTGCCAAGGCATTCAACTCGTTCCCTTTGCGAATGTCATACACATGGTTATATATTCGATCCTTAATCCTTCTTTTCGTAAGACCAATATAAAATGCTTCACATATAGTACAATTGGCCATATAGATTAAATTCTTGGTGTTACAATCTGTGTATTCCTTAGGTGTAAACTCTGATAAACCATCTGGATGTTTAAAGTGTTGCATGGATGTAATGTATGGACACATATTACATTTCATGCATGGAAACGTTCCATTTACTACATGAGCGTTTTCATTTCTTGCATTCATGTTATTAACATCTATAGAGAAAATCTTTTTCAAATTATCACATGTACGAAATATGAAGCTGGGTTTGCTACCAACCACGGCTTGGATATCCTCCACCATGGTCAGTGCATTCCAGTTCTTATAAATGATGTTCCTAATGCCTATATTGTCATTAGTATATTTCATTATATATCTAATTCTATTGGTTCCATAGGTCCTGTCCTGGTATGTACCACTTGTCAAACTTTCTCTGTTTTTTCCAAACTCATGTGTAACAACAGCTCTATAGTCTTTTTTGGATGAAGTATGAAAAATGTCATTCTTTACCCCTTCTATTAACTTGGAGGCATAGCCTCTTTTTTTAAAAAGTTTTTCCATAAAGCATATTTCTTCTCTCAGTATTATTGGATCTTTACAAATTCTAACCAATCTGGAAAATTGTCCTTTTACTACTCCTGCAAACACATGCCTGGGATGCATGCTGCTATATTCTATCATTGTGTTTCTCCAGCATTTCTTTCTATAAAGTCTGGACTTTAAATGCCCTTCTTCATCAAAATAAAGATTAACATCTAGAAAATTTATATTAGTACATGAATATTCAAGAGTGAATCTAAAAAACTCAGTAGTTGATTCTAAATATTTTACAAATTCTTCTAATTCAGTTTTTGTGCCCACCCATAACAGGACCAAATCATCAACAAACCTCCTGTACAACAGTATTTTGTTCATCCAACTACTATTAAATAAATACTCTTGTTCCCAATGATATAAGACTAAGTTTGCGTAAGTATTTGCACATGGGGTGCCCATGGCAACACCCCATGTTTGCAAATAATACTTACTATTAAATGTGAAAACATTGTTGGATAGTACGGTTTCCATGAGTTGGTTAATCAAAATTTGTCTATCTGAGGAGAACCCACTCATACCCACCATTAATTCTCTAATGGCCTGTAGTCCATATTCGTTAGGTATACAGGTGAATAGATTACATACATCTAACGTCACCAACATGGGAGTATCAATATGAGCCTCATCCTTACAAACTTTTTCTATATCTTCTAATAGATGTACAGTGTCTCTCAAAATCGTCTCTATTTTATTTACTAAAGGTCTGAGCATTTTTTCCAAAAAGACAGAAATATTATATGTGGCCCAATTCCTACCAGCTACTATAGGCCGCATGGGTATGGGTTCAACTTCTTTGTGTATTTTAGGTAATCCTTTAAAGGAAGGCACAAGTGGTTCTTGAATATATAAGAAATCGTACATTTCTTTACTTATCTGTCGGCACATCAATAGGTCATAAATATTTTCATGTATATTTTTAATTATGACCTTAATCACTTCAATGTTGACTTCTTTATATGTGCTATTGTCTTCCAACATAGTTTCAACAGTGTGGATATAGTCTACTCTGTTGAGTACCACTACCCCACCCCCTTTATCTGCTGTGGTTATCATGATATTTTTATTCATCCTTAGTTTCTTGAGTGATTCAAACTCTGATTTATTCAAGTTACAAAATTTATTTTTCACATGTTTGTCAGAATAAAACTTGTATAAATCTTTTTCACATAACCTGACAAAACATTCTACTGGAGCAGGTAATTGTGGAGAAAAGGTGCTTTTCTTTTTAAATGTATTAGTAATAGCATAATTGTTACCTTCATTTGAGTCCAGATCACCCTTATTTTTAAAGAACAATTTCAATGCAATCTTCCTTGCAAACAGTCTCAAGTCAATAAAAGTTTCAGCCAATACGCTGGATTGAGAAGGAATAAAATTTAAACCATGGTTCAAAAGTGAAAAGTCAGAGTTAGAAAGTACAAAATCAGAACAATTGTACACCAGGTAAGTCAATTCCACGTCTTCTTCTTCTGCCCCTGTCTGTCCTGGGAATACTTCCGTTTCCTTGGACCCCTGCTTGCCGATCTGCCTCTGGTAAACTTGTCCATCCTTATTGGAAAAGGAGCTGAAGCATTTGCTGTTCTATTAAAGTTAGCATTTGTACGTTGAATGGCACCCATTCTAAAGGATTCTTCAGTATTTTGAAGGGCTTGTTGATTAGGAGGGGGTGTATTGAAGTCTGTCCCTCCTATAATGTTACTACTACTGTGTGCGTTCGACTCGTCAGTAGTAACTGTTGCCGTTGTTAAGGGCGCCAAATTCAGACCATCTGTGGTTTCCGGTTCTGCCGCTCGTTGTAGATTACGCTGTTCAGTATGAGTAACATTGTTCACATTGTCTCTGGGCCAAACAAAGATGTTGCCCATTCTAAAATCATTACTGTCCCTTATTAATTTACGCTGTTTGGTAAGTTTTAACCTCTCACTGTAGATATTAATCTGCGTAGATATATTATTTAGTTTTCTGATGCAAGCCTCGGACTTAAAGCGCTCCGTGATGGTTTTGTACAGAGCATCAGTTTTATTTTGCAGATCTAATTCTAAGGGCTCAAAATATTCAAGTAGTAGATTTATATATTTGAATCCTAGTTCTAAGTTCAAGTTTTGCCACTTCATTAATAAATCTGGGTACGACTGACCATATGTGGGCATGCATAAGACTCGCATGCCCCTAGGTATGACCTTGAAATGAACACAGGCTTGTAAATGCTTCCTTTGCCATGCAAATCTTTGTAGTTTGTAAAGATTATTTTCTAGCTCCCTTGTCATATTAATAAACTCATTCATATTTTCATCATTACCACTGGTCACAGTCCTGGAATATCCAGAGTCGGATAGGTTGAGCATCAATAAAGGATTGTTCCTTTGTGGTAAAAACGCATCAAGATCCAGTAAATTTAACCTGGTCTCAGGATTGTAGTCCAACTCCACATTTTCGTTCTCCATAGCGTGGATGCAGTGTCACAAGACGGAAAGAGCAACAGGTATAAAAAGAAATAACACTGCTATCCCAAAGTGTCCCACCAGCAAAACAAGGCAGGCGTAATATCAAACAAAACTGTAGGACACACCACGAGAACTTGTTGGTAGTTCAATCACGAATGCAGCAGTAGTAAAACAAACTTACTTTATTCCATGAACAAAACAAAAAATGAGATGAGCGCTTTCGCGTGTCTTAAGCACGCTTCTTCAGATCTAACTAAATCATTCAGACATAACCTTTATATACTGTAAAGCAGCTCCTTCAATTGCATCAATTGATAATTAATCAATTAAATCATTACAAAGTGCATCAGTGCCTTAAAGCTAAAAAAGTGCATCAGTGCTTTCAGGCTTAAAAACTACTGTTCAGAGCCTTCACATTTCCAAATTTTTAAACTCAGCCCTCAAACTTAAAATATATAAAAAATAAAAACAACAGATCTGTTTTGTTATTTAAGACATGTCATTAAAAAGTCATTAAAAATGTCATTAAAAATGCATATTAGGGTGTGCACAAACAACGGTTTCTGCCTTAATTTCATAGTCTTGCAGAATTCATGGTCACTCTAACGAACCCATAAAATTGCATAACAGAAAAATGAAATGAACATATCGTTCCATATAAGTAGGTCTTTCATATTATCACCCTGTTCTCCTGCAACATATATATATTAGGATAAATCACAAAACGTTGGCAACCAAAAGTTATAACCATGCACATACAAATTCAATCAACAGTATCTTTCTTTAACACGGACTTCGCAAAACTTCAAAGCGAGGTTTTACGCAGAAGTGAAATGTTCAAGGCATTCATTAATGTTAGTCAGCAGACCTCGTTATAAAATTTTTCATTATGTGTATTTATCATTAACTGTATTAGTTTATATAAATATCATCAAACCTATTCATTATTTGCCGTTGTCAAAATATTGTTGAAATGATGTAAAAATACTTCAGCAATAATAATAAATAATAGGGAATTATTACAATCATTATAATTACAATAACTACATTAATCATATATTCACAGTGCAATTAATACCTCGGTCAGTCAATATATAACTCTTAAAATCATCACTAAAGCTTATTCATGAATAATGCTTGCATGTACAGATGAATGTGAGGGCACAGAATACTCCATGGCTATCTGGTGGAGTAAAGACATAAAACAGAACCTCCCTCAATGCTTGCATGTACAGATGAATGTGAGGGCACAGAATACTCCATGGCTATCTGGTGGAGTAAAGACATAAAACAGAACCTCCCTCAATGCTTGCATGTACAGATGAATGTGAGGGCACAGAATACTCCATGGCTATCTGGTGGAGTAAAGACATAAAACAGAACTTCCCTCAATGCTTGCATGCACAGATGAATGTGAGGGCACAGAATACTCCATGGCTATCTGGTGGAGTAAAGACATAAAACAGAACCTCCCTCAATGCTTGCATGTACAGATGAATGTGAGGGCACAGAATACTCCATGGCTATCTGGTGGAGTAAAGACATAAAACAGAACTTCCCTCAATGCTTGCATGCACAGATGAATGTGAGGGCACAGAATACTCCATGGCTACTTGAATGCAGACAGTCCCTCTTTCAGCATTCTTGTCCAAGCTATGGACTCACATTGTCAAGGGAATACACAAAACCAAGGCCTAAAGTAGGGGTCATCAGACTAGTGGCACAGGGGGAAAAGGGACACACAAAAAATATATCCCAGCAACCTTAAATAAATTAATAAACTAAGGTTACTGGTCATTATTGATCTTTCTTCTGCCAGGTTCCAAGCCTGAGGTATTCTCAGTATCTCCTGAGCAAATTAAGCTCAACAATGAAAATCAAAGTAAACTTTTTAGAAAATATTTTGAAGATTAAAGTTTGTTCATATACTGGCCAAATAATCTCTCCCTTTTTTATAATACTCCTCAATTTTCTGCATTAGGAAGAATGGTACAAATTTTAAAGTTAAGGCACATTCTACCTACATAGTTAATATCAGCATAATATTTGGAATATTACATGCGAGAAGAGTTCCATATTACGTATTTTTGCAAGGTAGTCGGCTGTGGTGACTGTTATAACACACACGCTGTCATGAGTAGCACAGTAGCTTGTTTTCTAATAAGTATATTAAGGGACAGACTTAAAATTTCCGCCTCTGCTCCTGCTGAAGATGGAAACTGGCTCTGAATGGTTAATGCACTTTACAAATGAGACTAGCATCTGGCTGCAAATTGTGACAGTTAAGTTGGGTTGGACCAGCTCACATCCTCAGAAAGGCTGATGTTGTCAGACAAGGCGGGGAGGGGGAGTATGAGCGATTGTGGGTTATGCTGTTAAGTGCGCTTGCAGGTTTAGGTGCAACATTTGCTATGCAGTGGTAGTCACACATGACTTGATGGCCTTACTGAGTATATCTTTGGCTCTGAACGATTTTGTTCAGTAAATACTCCTGGGACCTTATACTCATCTAAACTACTGAAAGCACAAGCTTCCCTTTTTAAAAGCACAAGTAGCACGAGTAACCTGTCGGATAGAAATACTGTACTGTTAGTAAATTATGGACTTTCAAAAGTCAGCACTATACTAGTAATGGTCAGCCTTTTAGAAGTTTTAAATAAAGAAGTTATGTACTCACCATAACGTTCCATGTGAGTTGTTCCATCTCGCCTTCATTCTCACTGATGGGTTCGAAGCCAATCCTCGGCACCGACATAGCCGATTAGCAAAGCTCAAAGAATACCAGTAGCTCGAGACCAAGCCCCTTATCCCATGATGCATTGCTGGAATTACCTCAGATCTTGTTTGCTGCATGTACCATATCCTAGTAAGAGGACTAATCTCCCCAGACAGGAAGAAACATTGAATAACCAGGATGAAGCCAGTCTCGTGGTCAACTATCAGCCAGGTGGGGGAAGGAGGGAGGTACGTGAGAATGAAGGCAAGATGGAACAACTCACATGGAATGTTATGGTGAGTACATAACTTCTTCATGTGAAGTTGTTCAATCTCGCCATTTATTCTTCACTGATGGGTAGCGTCCCTAGCACCCTAAATCCTTGGTGGCTCACAGGAGTACATTTTTCAGGACCATAGAACCAAAGGATGCCCTGTTCCTGGAGGCCTTGTCCACTTTGTAATGAGTGATAAAAGTGTGAGGCTTAGACCAAGTGGCTGCAGCAGAGATATTAACAAGAGGTAACTTGGCTTGAAAGGCCGAAGAAGTAGAGACTGCTCTGGTTGAATGTGCCTTCACTTTATGCAACAAAGACCTATTAGCAGATGAGTAAGTGTAGGTGATACAATCTGAAAGCCACTTAGAAAGGGTTGTTTTAGCCACTGGTCTACCTTTTCTGGCTTCAGAGAATGAAACAAAAAGCTGGTCTGACTTTCTGAAGTCATTAGTTCTGTCCAGATAATATCTAAGCTGTCTGTGAATATCAAGTTTGTGCAGCATGTATTCTAATTTGTTGGTATGATTGGGGAAAAAAAACTGGCAACTCAGTAACTTGATTGATGTTTGTCTCAGAACATACTTTAGGCAAAAAGGAAAGGTTTGTCCTAAGGGATACTCTGTCAGGATAAAAAATCATATAGGGGGGCTTGATAGATAATGCCTGAAGCTCTGACACTGCGGGCAGAAGTAATGGCCACTAGAAAAATAGTTTTCCATGACAGAAACTTGAGCTCACAAAATGATGCTGGTTTGAAGGGAGAAAGAATAATACGGGGTAGCTTGAAATTCAAGCTCCAGGGAGAATAAGCAGTCTTCACTGGAGGTCTCATGTGAAAAGTACCTTTGAGGAAGGCCTTGGATAACTGGTGTTCTATAATATTCAGTCCATCAATACCTAGATGAAAATTAGATATAGCTGCTAATTGGACCCTAACGGTAGCAGCTGTTGCTCCTTCGTGAAAAATCTCGGTCAAGAATTATAGTATGGATGACAATGGAGCTTGGTAAGGATCAAGGTTTTTGTTAGAAGCCCAAATGGAAAACCTTTTCCACTTACTACGATACAATTTTCTGGTGGAAGGTTTGTGGGAAGCCAACAAAATTTGACTTGTGCCATCTGAAAGATTATGAAGCATGGCTATACGGAGAACTGGAGTAGCCAAGCAGTAACTTCAGTGACTGCAAGGAAGGATGGAGGTCCCCTGATGGGTGTGTCAGAAGGTCTGGAACTGAGTCCAGGATCTATGGATCTTCCAAGAGATGATGATAAAGAAATGGAAACCAAATCTGCCAAGGCCAATTAAGGCTATAAGAATGACTGTCCTTCCCAGTGACTTTGCTTTCTGTAAAAATCTGGGTATCAGCAGAATTGGGGGAAATGCATAGAGGAGACCCGGGGGCCAATCGTGTACAACTGCAACCCTCGGGGGTTCTCCCAGAGGGGGTATCAGGGCAAAGTAACTTCTGCATTTGGTGTTGATGTGGCTGGCAAAATAATCGCAGCAAGGCTGAACCCATTTGCGGAAAATCCTGTCTGCAATCACCTGCTTGGGGGAACACTCATGTGGCAACAAAATTGCCCTGCTCAGCTTGTCCGCTATCATGTTGGATCTCCCCGGGATGTGCATTGCCAACAGAAAGCGCTTGAATGACACAGCCCACTGCCAAACTCTGATGGCTTCTTGGCAAAGGGAGTAAGACTTGGTCCCGCCCTGTTTGCTCAAACACCAGACCACTGACATGTTGTCTATCTGTATGGCAATTGTCCCTAGAGGGAGAGACTCCTTAAAGTACTGCAATGCCAGAAGTACTGCTCTCATCTCTAGGACATTGATATGCAAATGTGACTCTTGACCCGTCCATGTGCCTTGTGAAGTCTCTCCCTGAAAACGCCCCCCGCCCCCCATATCAAGGAAGAGTCTGTGGTCACAGTGGCTACTGGAGGGGGGAGTACAAAGGGGCGTCCTATTGTGACATGTAGAGATGTCAACCTTCACTGAAGACCCCTCTTGCAAGACTTTGTAATCAGAATAAAATGGTTCATTGGCAACTCCTGGTAAGACCATTGAGTGAACACAAGCCATTGAAGAATCCGCATATGCATCCTCGCCAATGGAATGGCTAAAACTGCTGCCACCATCAAACCTAGTACTTTCAAGACCTCTGCGGCTGGAGCTCTGTTCTTTAACACCAGTGAAGTGATGTGTTG
This sequence comes from Protopterus annectens, assembly GCF_019279795.1. Classification (NCBI taxonomy): domain Eukaryota; kingdom Metazoa; phylum Chordata; order Ceratodontiformes; family Protopteridae; genus Protopterus; species Protopterus annectens. Next base: position 864,209,345 of record NC_056750.1, read on the forward strand.
GCAAAGAATTGATACCCTTTCGACTGGAAGACAGAGTGGTGGTTGAAGTGTCTAACACTGTCCCTATAAAGACGATATGCTGTGATGGCAACAAGGCAGACTTTTCGAAGTTGACCGTAATGCCTAAGTGGTTGCAGAGTGTCAGTGGATTCTGTTGCCGGAATCAGTTGATGCCTGGTGGTGGAGGTAAGGAGCCAATCATCTAGATATGGAAACACCTGGAATCCTACACGCCTCAGGTGAGCCGTGACCACTGCCATACATTTGGTAAACACTCTGGGGGCTGTAGTGAGACCAAAGGTCAGGGCTCGAAACTGGTAGTGACTGGCTCCCAGCCGGAAATGCAGATGATCTCTGGATGGTCTGGCCATTTTTATGTGGTAGTACGCATATTTGAGATCAATCGAGCACATCCAATTGTCCTTCCCTAAAAAGGGGAGTATGGACTGAAGCGTGACCATCCAAAACTTCCCTTTTTTTTACAAATTGGTTCATTCTGCTGAGGTCCAAAATGGGTCTACAGTCCCCTGATTTCTTTGGAACTGAAAAGAATCTTGAGTAAGTTCTGAATCCCGTTTGGTCTGCTGGGACTGGTTGGATGACTTTTTTTCTAGTAACTTGTGGACCTCTGTGGTTGCTTGTTCCCTTGTAACTGTAAGGAATGTCTGGGATTCTCTTGATGGGAAATGGGTGGAGTGGAGAACGGTACAAAATACCCTCTGGAAATGATGCTTTGTACCCATCTGTCATTTGTAATATCTAGCCAGTTTTCTGGGTACAAAGATAAGCGACCCCCAACCACCTCCAGAGCAGGACAATCGGGCCTCCTCTCAGGAACGCTGGTAGGGTTGGCCAGAGAAGTGATCTCTGTCACCCTGGTGTTGCGGACCCCCTCTGCTGAGAAGGCGGCGTCTTCCATTGTTACTCCCTCCTCTGCCCCTGGAGAGAGGTTCTCCACATGTGTCCTGAAAGGTTCCTTGGGCTTTCCTGAACCACATCTTCCTTCCCCTTTGGGAAAAGGCAGAGTAGGGGTGGAAAAATGGACTCCAACGGCAGTCTTTCCCTCCTGTTCACACCTGGTCAATGTTTCCTTTACCTCTGGCCCAAACAAGGATGAGCCGTCAAACGGGGTGTTTACGAATGAAGACTTGAAAGGCTCCGCAAAGGAACAGAGCCGCATCCAAGCATACCCGCAAAGAGCAATCCCTGTACCTGCAGCCCTACTTGAACCATCAGCTGCATATGATATGAGGCGCATGGATGAGTTCACAATGGAATTAAGGGTAGCAAGCTGAGCTGAAACTTTGTCAGAGATGCCTGCAGCTACAGTACCCTGAAGAGAATCTCCCAACTCCTTAAGGAGATCTATTTGCAGTCTGGTGAAATGGGTCAGATAGTTCAGTGATCGCAGAGTGAAAGTCGCTGAACTGAACATGCGTTTCCCATACCTATCCATGACCCTGGACTCTCTGTTAGGAGGATGGACAGACGCAGAAGTTTCCAATTCCTTCTTTGTGGCCGCCGCCACCACCATGGCATCAACAGGAACTCCTTTGGACAGAAAGGATTTATCCACGGGGGCAGAAATAAATTTATTAGGCCTCCAAAGACAGGCTCCATGGACTCCGGAGACTCCCACGCCCTACGAGAGACCAACTACATAAGCTCATCGTAGGGTGGAGACACCCAGGAGGTGGAAGGTTGAGACCCGAAAGCCTTCAGAAGAACTGACTCATCCTCAGTAGGGCTTTTGGACTGCCAATCACCCCTCTGCCGAAGGATCTCAAGTATCTCCGCAAAGGAGATATCCTCAGAGGGGGATTGAGGGGACCCTTCTGACTCCTCCAACTTGGTGTCAGATGTCAGGGACTCCTTGTGGGGAGTCCAAGTGCCTCCTCTTGCACAGTCTCTTTCTGGGTACTTCCTCAGTGGAGACTTCTGGGAAAGTCTCAGAAGAGCAGGGAGTGCCCAGTGGGGCTACCTGAGGCTCTGGTTCTCTACCCTTGGGATGGGCGATGGTAGCAGAAGTGGACACAAGCACTTTAAGGGAAGAAGAGGCCAAACCTGATGATGAGGAAGTCTTTGGAGACAACACTCGCATCATGGCTTCGAAAGCATCACGGCTCCGATGAGGAGTCGTCCGAAGGGATCTCAATCCCCTCCCGCACCGATGCCGTGGGCTCCAAGCCCGAGGTAGGAACCGAGCTCATCAGAGTCTCGGAGACCGGTTCCAAGCCAGAGTCCCAGCTCCAAAAAGAACAGACTGTTGACTCCGAAGGCTGTGGAGCCGAAGTCACAGTATATTCCACTTTTTTTGATTTCTGACTCAGAGGAAGATTTTGATGATTTGCTGGCCTCCTCCTGGTCAGACAAAGCTTCTACAAAGGGGTGCTTAAGGATACCCTGATCAATGAGTTTTCTCTTCCTCTCAGCCAACACCCTAGTAGAAAAGGAGTGGCAGATACTGCAGGACTCCTGAAGGTGCACCTCACCCAAACAATAAATGCACTGGACATGTGCATCTGTCACAGACATTTTTTGTCTGCAGTCTGGACATTTTTTAAAGCCAGACTTTGGATGTTTCTCCTTATCTTCAGACATAATATCTTAATTAGAAAAATAACAACTATGAATAACTATCAACAACTTTGACAAACAAATGCCCAAAGGGGGCCACTCTAGATATAATACAATATAGAATATTAATATATACTCCTAACTAGACTAAACTACTACAGGCCAAGACCAAGAAGCAAAAAGTCACAAATAACGTGGCAAAGCTACAAGGGAAAGGGGAACACTTCCAAACAGTCTAACTATATCTAAGAATACATATATTTATATAGATATATATATATATATATATATATATATATATATATATATGAGAAAATAAATGAAGAAAACTTGCGAATATGCAGAATATCCCACAAAAAGTCTCGAGCAACGCAGGAAACCAAGAGATCAGTGCCGCGGCAAACTAGATCTGAGGTAATTCCAGCAACGCATCATGGGATAAGGGGCTTGCTCTAGAGCTACTGATAATCTTTGAGCTTTGCTAATCGGCCATGTCAGAGCCGAGGATCGGCTCCGAACCCATCAGTGAAAAATGAACGGCAAGATTGAACAACTTCACATACGTTGTTTTGAGTTAATTCATTTTTAAATTAAGGCATATAGGTAAGTAATACAATTTTGCATGCTTTAGTACATCACTAAACTGAGGAAAACAACATAACATCTTATATTCTTAATCTCATTTTATTTATTTATTTAACATTTGTTGACTAGGAAAGTCTGACTACGACAGAGCCTACTTTCAGCTGAGGCCCGGGGAGAAACACTGCAGAAGAAAGAAGTTATGTACTCACCATAACGTTTCATGTTTGTTGTCCAGTATATCTTGCCTTCATTCTTGCTGGTTGGCTCCGATTCGGCTGCATACCAAAGCTCGAGAGCTTCAACTGGCTCGAGGCTACAACCTATCCCATGATGCTTAGCTGCTGTTCCCCAGATCTCGTTTGAGAGTGTACTCCCTAGAGTATGCTAACATACAGAAAGGAAATGTTTGAAATATATTAGTTATAGAGGTAAAGAGGCAAGAATGTAATCAGACCATATTTTCCAATTTTAAAGTCCTCTAATCCTCCAGGAGGGGGGATGGATGGGTGGGATGCAAGAAAGAAGGCGAGACACTGCACAACAAACATGAAACATTATGGTGAGTACATAACTTCTTTATGTTATCTTGTCCTATCTCGTCTTCATTCTTGCTGGTTGGGACCGAGTCCCCAAGCACCTTTTTCTTGGGTTGCTCAAGGGAATAAATTCTTCAGGACAGTAGAACCAAAGAATGCCCTGTTCTGGGAGGCCACATCTACTTTGTAATGAGAGATAAAGGTGTGAGGATTAACCCATGTAGCAGTGGCACAAATTGAATCCAATGGAAGTCTGGAGTGAAAGGCAATGGAGGTAGACACCGCTCTAGTTGAATGTCCTTTTATTCTCCCTGGCAGTTCTTTATTATGAGAATTGTAGACATAAATGATGGTCTCAGTAAGCCATTTGGACAAGGTAACTTTTGAGACTGCCGAACCTTTTTGTTTTCTGCATAGGAAACAAACAACTGCTCTGACTTTCTGACATCTTTATCATTCTTATAAGAAAAGTGCAGTCCGGGTCTGAACTGTCTGCAAACAGCTAAAGTTAACTTTGAGTATGTGTCTACCTGTTTGAGCCAATATTCATTTCCCCCTGGAGAGCACTCTGCTTTGGCTTGTAAGCAGCCCCCCCCCCACACACACACAAACACACTCATCTTCCACTTTCTCTCTTATATTCCTTTCTGTTTGCAAATAGTATCCATAATCTGATCAATACTGTGTGTTTGTTCATTTAAACTGAGACCACAATAGCCTACTGATACAAGGTTATCCTGTTTTTCCACCTGAGAAATGGTTAAGAAATGACATACAGTTTCAGAGCAGTCCTTGGTCAATTCTGATTGTTTCTTAAAACACAAACTTGTCTTTGCTTTGGCTCATTAGCAGCAGTACAAAAGAACTGCCTGCTCACACCCTTGTTCTCCCCCTCTCCCTTCCCTGTTTATTACCTTAAGCCAATCCCAAAGTTAATAAATATTACCTGTGACAGGCACCATTTTTAAAACTACAACCACCCTTTGTCACTATCATAACTTCATTTATCAGTTTACTCTGTTACCTGATTGTTTCCAGCCCCCTCATAAGATCTACTAACAGGGTCTCTACCCGCTTCGCTCCCCACCCTGCCCCCTATTCCCTCCCGCCCCCAGTGGTCCTACCTTTATTACACTCACAAACCCCTCCCATCTTTACAATAGCCACCTACAGCACTAACCCAACACTACCTCCTCCATCTTCCCACTATTATCACTCCTCCTCAACTAACATGTACAAGCAAACCTTACCTATGCTCACGGCATGCACTCTCCTTACATATTTTACATCCTACCAAAGCTCCATCATTCCCCCCCCTCAACCACTACCACTGTATTACTACTCACACCACCACTCATGTCTCACCCTCACTCAGCTCCCCTTCCACCAACGCAAGAACCATCCCTATGCACCCCGCACATATTCTACCAACTATATTACTCAAACATAAAGCATCCCCACAACTTAACATAGTAACCCTCCCACCATACCTATTACACACAGAGCACAATCATAAAGTTTCCCTTATAAACAAACACATTCAAAAACTGATAAAACTACTAACCTCATGCATATCAAAACTAGCCCTAAGTGGAGACATTCACCCCAACCCTGACCCTACCATCTCCAACCCCAATCCTCATAATCAGACTAGAAACCACAACTTCTCCCATATCACAGCCAATAGAAAGCCAAGTGACTTCCTTCTACTAAGCCTAAATATTAGAAGTATATCCAACAAAGTCCATGAACTCCATGCCACCATAGACTTGTACTCCCCAGATATAGTCATCCTGACAGAAACCTGGTTAAAACCTCACATTACCAGTGAGCAAATACTCCCTACCGGTTACGGCATACTAATAGTAGACCGGCTAAACAAAAAAGGAGGCGGTGCAGCTATAATATTTAAACAGCATCTAAACATCCAGATCTTAAAATCATCAGCTCCACAAATAGGCAATGAAGAAATAATATATACCAACCTCAAAATAAACCAAAACAAAACCATCAACATAATTGGATGCTACTTTCCACCTGGCCAAAACATTCCTCCACTAGAAAACCTCCTCAGCTGGTCTACCCACCATCTCCCCCAAGAAACAATAATTTTAGGTGATTTCAATATTGACTGGCAATCTTGTTCTGGCAACCATCCAACCCATCATGTAAACCTTCATGGCTTCACCCAACTAGTCCAGTTGCCAACCAGGATAAATAAAAACTCCAGCAAGGACACTACGCTGGACTGGAAACTAGTCAGTAAGAACCCCCAGTCATATATAACAGGCTGCTTATCAGATAGCCTCAGTGATCACTCCCCAACATTCCTACTCAAAAAATACCTATACCAAGCTAAACCTATCATCTACCGTCAAATACGTAAAAAACTAAACTTTAACCCACTCACATTCATCTCATCCCTCAAATAATGTAACTGGCATCCTCTAAAGTACCTCAGTCTTGATGACGCAGTTGAATTTTTTAATACTACCTTCCTGAGCATCCTTAATTACCATGCCCCCATAAGACTTTCCAAAACCAAAGCACAAGCCTCCCCATGGCTACAGAAAACCACTAAGTCAGAAATGAAAAACAGGGATAAAGCCTGGGAGCACTGGCGCAAAACCAAACCCCCCTCAACTAGACAGAAATTCCTAGAACTACGCAATAGAGTCAAAAAGCTAATAAAACAGGACAAATTCCAATACTACCAGTCTGCCCTAAACTCCTCCCAACACAGCCCCAAACAATTCCGGTCCACCATAAACTCCATCCTCTGCCCAGGTAAAGTCAGTACCCCTCCCTTCTAACATCCCTCACTCCTCCGAAAATATTGCTACCTCATTCAACACACACTTCACACAAACCATACTATCACTAGCTAAACAACACAACCCCCCTCCCCTCCAACCCACACCTTCAACTAGTAATCTCCCTACTGCCTTCCCTTTTTCTCCTGTACCTACCTCCAACATAAAAAAAACTCTTAACTAAACTTAAGCCCACCAAATTAGCAGCAGACAACCTCCCAAGTGAATACCTACAAATCGCAGCTGATGCTCTGGCCTACCCAGTATCCATCTTGATTAACTGATCTCTGTCAGAAAGTTACGTTCCCACACTGTGGAAGTATCACATATAATTCCCCTCCACAAAGGCGGCCCCCTCCACAGAACTAACCAATTACCGCCCCCATAGCTATTCTCTCTCCACTCTCCAAAATGCTAGAGAGATGAATACACTCTCAGGTCTCAGACTACCTCCTTACTAACAACCTCCTTTCCAGTACTCAGCATGGTTTCCGACCAAACCATAGCACCACCACTGCCTTACTCTCCTTTACTAACACTATCCTTCAGCATAAAAACAATGGCTCTCTCTCCTCTGCTACTTTCCTAGACCTATCTAAAGCATTTGACATAGTCCCACACAAACAACTAATCTCTGTCCTCAATAACCTATCCTTCTCTCAATCAGTCACCAACTGGTTTCAGAGTTACCTGTCTGACCGCCAACAATTAGTTGCATGGCAGAATGACATATATACCCAACTACCTGTCTCCATAGGGGTTCCCCTAGAATCCATCCTTGGACCCCTACTCTTCTCTGTTTTCACCAATAATCTAGCCTCTGCCACCAAACATGGCACACTCATACAATACACAGATGACTTAACCATTATCTGCTCAGCCCAGTCCCTACCCAAACTGCAAAAAGTCACACAGGAAGCCTTTTCCTCTGTTGAAACTTGGTTATCCGATGCCCAATTAATACACAACCCAAACTAAACTACTCTTCCAACACACCAAACATACTCAAAAGAACTCTAACTTTAACATCACAGCAAAAGACAACACCACTATATACCCAACTGAACACACCGAATTGTTAGGAGTGGAAATAGACAAACTAAAATTTGACATTCACATATCCACGACCATAAAAACGTCCACAAAAACTAGGAGCGTTATACAGAAATAAGTAACTTCTCAAAGCAGCAAAGATTTCAATAGCAAATTCCTACCTTATCTCCACCCTAACTTTATGCCGCTCCAATATATACCAACCTAAGGTAATGCAATCTAAACAAGCTAGAGACCTGCTACAACAAAATCACCAAATTCGCCACTGAGGCTTCCTACCGTAGTCACCACTGTCTCTCACTTGCAGAACTGGGCTTACTTGAACTCCCTCACCTCCTTCAATGGTATCAACTCTCACTCACCCACAAACTAGTAAACCATCCACTAAATGTCCCATCCCTCCAGAATCTACTCCATCCCTATCGCACCATCAGACCACTAAGATCCAGCAACAAAAATCACTTGCAGATCACTAAAGCCAATAACTCTGCTGGTGAAGCACTATTCTCTTGCGCCATAACCAAATTATGGAACACTCTCCCACTCACAATTACCTCCGTACCATCATGCACCCACTTCAAAACTTTACTAAAAGCACACCTAAAAACATGCTGGCTATGCCCTTGCAACTCCCACTCTAATATCACCTACCCCATCCAATCACTACCTTTCTTTCCACCCCACTAACTACCTTGATTATAGCAAGCTCAGATGCTCATAAGCCTAGTACGTATTACACAGCAGGAACTTCTTATTGTAACATTTGTTAATGTCTGTTATGTACTTCGCAGATAAAGATTCTTAGTTGTCTACTGATGTACTATGTTCTTCATCTGTAAATATGTTTGTAATTAATTGCTATGTTAATCAAATTGTTAATCACTATGTAATCCAATATAACTACTGTTTGTTTATTTTAACTGTGGAGCTTTTCTCCCCGGGCCTCCACTGAAAATGGACCTACGTCCAGTTGGACACTCCCGGTCAACAAATGTAAATAAATAAATAAATATCTTTGGTCCTGTGCAAGTAAAAATGCAACTGTCTTTGCACATCCAATTTGTGAAGTTTATATTCTGCCTTGTTACCGTAGTTAAGAAAAAACACAGGCAATTCTATAGATTAGTTTAAATTTGCTTCACAACAAACTTTTGGTAAGAATAAAGGATTTGTTCTGAGGGAAACTATCTTCGTGGAAAATTAAATATGAAGGATGGATAGACAAAGCCTGCAACCCTGAAACTCTCCTAGGTGAACTAATTGCTGTTATAAAGACTGTTTTCCAAGATAAAAATTTGAGTGCACAAGATGCTGGTTCGAAGGGAAGGGAGAATCAGAGATGACAATACTAAATTTAGAACCCATGGGGGAGGAGGTTCTCTTAAGGGTGGTCTTAACAGAACAGCACCTCTGAGGAAAGCTTTGCATAATCTATGGGACATTACACTGGCCCCGAGGTTTCCTACATGATAATTTGATATAATAGCAAATTGTACTTGAATAGTGGCCGCCGCCGCTGCTCCTTGATTAAAGACTTCTGTTAGAATTTCCAAAACTGAAGGTATAGGCGCTGTAAAGGGATCTGTATGTTTTTTTGTCCGCCCAACAAGAGAACCACTTCCATTTGCTTGCGTAAAGTTTCCTAGTCGTCCTTTTGTGTGAGGAAACCAGAATGCGACGTACTGCAGGGGATAATTCTGGAAGCCTGGCTACGACTGAAAGTGGAGTAACCAAGCTGTCAGCTTGAGGCTCCGAAGAGCAGGGTGGAGCATTCCTGACTGATGCGTCAGAAGATCCAGCACTGGGTCCAGAATCCACGGGTCCTCCTGAAGGTGGGGCCAAAGGAAGGGGAACCAAATTTGATGAGGCCAATAAGGAGCAATGAGAATTAAACTGCAACTCAATGACTTGGCTTTCTGAATAACCTTCGGAAACAATGGAAATAGGGGAAAGCATAAAGAAGTCCCGGTGGGGCAATCGCGGATGAGTGCATCCCTCAGTGACTCTCCTGGCGGGGAAATAAGGGCAAAATATTGCTGCATTTGGTGTTGAATGAAGTGGCAACATGGTCACAGCAAGGCTGGACCCATTTGCAAAAAATTTGATTCTCAGCTTCTTGACTTAAGAGACCACTCGTGAGACATGAGAATTGCTCTGCTTAGCCTGTCTGCTATTACATTGGATTTCCCCGGGATGTGCGCTGCTGTCAGAAAGAGCTAAGAAGAAATTGCCCATTGCCAAACTCTCTGGGCCTCTCAACATAGGGGATAGGATCTGGTTCCCCTATGTCTGCTGATGTACCATACCACCAAAATATTGTCTGAATTACAATAGTCCCCATGGGAAGAGAGTTCTAAAATGCTTGCAACGCCAGAAGCACCGCTCTCATCTCTAGGATATTAATGTGCAAATGGTACTCGTGATCTTTCCAAACTCCTTGGACAGCCTGTCCGAGATAATGCCCCCCTTTACCTGGGACGCGTCCGTGGTTACTGTAGCGACAGGTTGGGGAAGTACGAATGGTCTGCCCATTGTTACCTGAGTGGACTGAAGACACCAAAGTAGGTCTCTCTTGCAGGCATCTGTAATGAAACTCTTGTGAGACATGGGTAACTCCTGTATGGACCATTGAGAGAAGAGTAGCCACTAATATCTGCATGTGTAGTCGTGCCAGTGGGACTAATGTTATCGCTGCTGCCACTGAGCCTAGGACCTTGAGGACGAATTTCGCTTGTGCCTTTTTCTTTTTGATTAGAATAGATACTTGACTGTGTAGCGTTTGTATTTTCTCTCGAGGCAATTTTGCTACCATATCGCTTGTGTTTAGATTTGCACCTATAAAGGTAATATGCTGTGATGGCAACAAGGCAGATTTTTCTGGATTTTTAGTAATGCCTAGATCTGAGCAGAGATGGATGGTGGAGTCCCTGGGTCTGATTAGTAGGTGCTTGGTGGTGGCAGTAAGGAGCCACTTGTCTAAATATGGAAACACCTGTAATCCTTGATGTCACAGATGAGCCGTGACTACTGCCATGCACTCTGGGGGCTGTAGTGAGACCAAAGAGCAGCGCTCTGTAATGGTAATGACTGGCTCCCAGCCAGAAGCGTAGAAATCTTCTAGGGCACCTGTCCATCTTTATGTGGTAGTACGTGTCCTGAAGATCTAAAGAGCACATCCAATGGTCTTGTCCCAGGAAAGGGAGTATAGACTGCGGTGTTACCATCCAAAACTTTGCCTTCCTTACTGACTTGTTTAGTCTACTGAGATCCAATATTGGTCTCCAGTCCCCTGTCTTTTGTGGAACTAAAAAGAACCTTGAGTAAATTCCGGATCGGATTTGGTCTGTGAGGACTTCCTGGATGACTTTTTCCTAGCAACTTTTGAATTTCTAGGGTTGCTTGATCCCTTTGACTGGGTGGAATGTCTGGGATTGACTTTGACGGACAAGGCGGGCAGTGGAAAGGAATGTTGTAGCCCCTGGATATAATGGACTGTACCCATTTGTCTTGAGTCAATTTCAGCCAGGCTTCTGGGTACAGGGATATTCTTCCCCCGACTGCCTCCAGAGGCAGACAGTCATGCTTCCTTTCAGGAGCACTGGAAGGGCCGGAGAACATATCTCTGTTGCCCTGGTTCTGCAGAACCCCCCCTCACTGTTGCGTGGACTGCATCTTCCATTGTTATTCCCCCCTCTGCCCCTGGGGGAAGGGATCACCACAAACGTCTGGAAAGGCACCTTTGGACTTCCGGAACCACATTTTCTGCTCTTTTGACCTTTAGGATAAGGTCTGTTAAGAGCAGAAAAACATACTCTGACGGCAGAGTCTTGCCATCTTGCTGGCTCCTGGTGAGAGTCTCTTTTACTTTTGGCCCAAACAAGGACAAGCCATCAAACGGGCCGTCAATAAAGGAAGATCTGAAGGGTTCAGCAAACTCGCAAAGGGGCATCCAGGAATGTCTCCTAAGAGCTATTCTTGTGCCTGCTGCCCTGCTTGCTCCATTGGGTGCATAGGAAATGAGGCGCATGGAAGAGTTTGTGATAGAAGTTAAGGTCGCAAGCTGGGAATTTATCTTATCCGATAAACCCTGGGCTGTAGCACCTTGTAGGCTATCTCCCAGTTCTTTCAGGAGATCCCTCTGGAGTCGAGTAAAATGTGACAAGTAATTCAGCAACCGTAAGGTAAAGGGAGCTTAGGAGAACATACGCTTCCCGTATCTGTCCATCATACGAGACCCTTGTTCATCGGATGGACAGATACAGAAGCTTCAGCTAACTCTTCCTTTGTGGCCGCTGCCACCACCATCACATCTACTGGAACTCCCTTTGATAAATATTGTCTATCCTCTGGGGCCATAATGAATTTATTTGGCCTCCTCTGAACAGGGTCCACTGACTCGGGAGAGTCCCACACCTTCCAACTCAACACCCAGGAACAGAGACACCCAAGAGGTGGAGAGGCGACAGCCAAATGCCTTCATGTATACAGACTCATCCGCAGAAGGGGAGAGGGATTTCCAGCTGCCCCTCTGCTTAAGGATCTCAAGGAAGTATGAAAAAGAGACATCATCAGAGGGCGACCATGGGGACCCTTCCGAATCCTCTAAGTCGGTATCAGAGGTGACAGACTCAGGGGAGTCTACGTGCTTCCTCTTACACTGTTTCTTCCGAAGGACCTCCTCGGGGGATGTTCCAGGGAGCTGTCGGAAGAGGAGGTTCCACCCATTGTGGTTTCCTAGGGCACTGACTCTCTACTCTTGGTCTGATGGAGGGATGGTGAAGCAGAAGACGCCGTCCCTTTAGGGGGAAGAGTGGCTGGAGATGAAGGTGGAGCAGACTCTGTGGAGAGAACACTCCACATCACCTCGAAGGCACTGCGGTCCTGGGCCGAGACTCCAGTCCCGAAAAACTGGGAGATCTATCGGGCACTGAGGAGGGTGGCTCCGAGGCTGATGTGGGATGCAAACTCACTTGAGCCGAAGTGCAGAGTGAGAGAGTCGGCTCCAACAAGGATCTGATTCAACTGAGCTCCCAGAGCTGACCAGGGAGTGTCGGCTCCAAGATCCCTCGATGGAAGACAGTATCGACAAGATTGGAGCAGATGTCGGAGCTGAGATATCATAAGTGATTACTGGCTCCGGCGGTTCCAGCACAATGACTTCCTGACACTCTGGCTTCGAACTCGGTCGAATCAGAGGAGGAACAGATGGTATCTGAGATACAGTGGTCAGCTCCACGATCCGATGGGCTGGGCTTGAACGAATTTCTGCTAGGGCCTGCATCCGCAGCAACCTCTTCACCACCTGCTCCATGTCATCATCTGATAACTTGGAAGACCAAGAGGAATGGGTCGACAACCTGCGACTGCCTGCCACAGACAGTAATAGAAGAGATTCCAGCACAGAGTGTATTGGCTCCAATGACGGTGACCGACTCCTTTTCCAGCTCTGCAACGGTTCCAAAAACTCAGATGGAACCGAGAGAGGGCCAGATTTATCGGAACTGAGAACCTTCGGATCCGAAGTTACTGTCTCTTTTTGACTGGTTGACAGCTCAGACACCGGAGCCAACTTTTTTGTCTTATCTGATTTGGAGGCCTGATTACCTTCTTCAAAAGGGCCTTTCAACAAACCCCTCAAAATGAGTTTGTTTTTCCTCTCCTGTAATACCCTTGCACTAAAGCCATGACAAATGGACCAAGAGTCCTGAAGACTGACTGCTCCTAGACAATACACACTTGAGTGTCCGTCTGTTAGAGACATTTTCTGAGTGCATGAATCACACTTTTTAAAACCCGATTGTCTCGACTCCTTAACAGGTTCTTTAGACATCTTTTAAGACAAAAACAACAATACCAGCTAACGGGAACTACAGTAGAAAAAAGGCAAGTAGAAAGAGAGATTTTTTTTTTTTTTGGAAAGGAAAGGTATGGGAGGAGGAGAAGTCTCTAAGTCAGACGACAGTCTCCTCCAACCCGAGGAGATGCCTCTAACTTAAATGGTGACTCCTTAATAAAAAGGGAAAGAAGCCCTGAAGGAAGAAAGGGGCTGAATAAAAAGAATCCTCTAATTTAAACGGATTCTTTAAGGGGAATAAGAGAAAAGGTAAGGGACCGAGGAGAACAACTGAAGACACACCCAAGTAATAACACCACACACACGAGCACTCTACTTGGATTGGGACGATATAATAGAGTCTAACATGAAGATTTTTAGAAAAAATATAGCAAAAGGTATTTAATAAAATAAATTACTAGCCTGAGCCAGCGAAGACAATCCTGATGCTTCAAGAGGCATAACATCATATATTTGGAATGTGGGAGGAAACCAGAGCACCTGGAGGAAACCCATGCGAATGCGAGGAGGACAAGCATACTCCACACAGAAAGCACCCCAGCAGAGAATTGAACCAGAGAACCTCTTGCTGTGAGGCGTTAATGTTAACCACTGCACTGCCCATTTTAAGCTAATGCAAGTGAGAAAAACAAAAACGTACTGTGCCTTGTACACAATTTCTGTGAAAATCTTTTTTTGGGTATGTAATAATTTTTATTACAAGAATTGCATGAAATGCCTCACTGAATTCCCACCTTTCAACAGTACAGGTGAGATCATAAGGACAAGCTGAGTCAGCAAAAGCTGCAATTAAACTTCACAGAGCCAAGGCACACAAACAGTCTGCTTGTGTCAGAAGTGCGGAGCGTTATCCATAGAAGGTACAACGCTACAGTATTCATTTTAATCAACTAAAATAAGTTGCATAAGTACAGTGTTCTGTATTGTAAGCTGTTTCAGAGACATGTTTTCTTCCACATTTAACAGGTAGTCTTTTTAGGTATGGTACAGAGGTCCAGCAACAACTGCAAGATTCAAATATATTTTGTTTGCACTAACTTGAATAATTCCAGTCAAGCAAGCCTAGACTTTTTTTTTTTTTGCTCTCACTTGCTGGCTCACCCTTGAGCATCCCTCCTGCTTACTCAATTGATTATTTGTTGCCCATAGATACCTAAGTTATGTACAACAGCCTTAGGGACCAGTCATTCCTCCTTAAGGCATGTGTTACATACAACAGCCTTAGAGCCCAGTCATTCCTCCTTAAGGCAAGGGTCAAGAGATAGCAGGTCATCATCCATCTTGGGGAATTAGGGGTTTTATTTTTACGGCTCTATCCATTCCTACTTTGCTTGTCCACTCTGTCTTAAGGAGTGGTGTGCAATGGGTGTGCCTCCTATTTCTGCAAGAGAATTTAAGACCTGCCAATGCCCCCATTCTGAAGACAAAGTACAGAAGTGATCTGTTGAGTTCACAGTCTATGAATCTGCTCCAAGCCCTCCCACCTGCCATCTCCTCTAGTGACAGAGCTGCCAGTCAAACTTGGGTCGCCTGAGGCACAGTAAGGGCTTTATCCCTCTATGCCAACAGAGCTGCTGAAGCTGCTGACATTTTGGTACCACCATCCTAACGTGGTGAGGTCCTACAGAATGAGTAGTTACCACCACTATGTAGGACAGCTGGCAAGGCAATGCTTTGACTCAGATGTTGCTTAATTTTTGCAACACTATTACATGTAGCAGTTAAAACAATCCACAAGAGTAGAATGTTTCTCTTTGAGCAATGCAAGTTAGCTACAGTGCTCTTTGATACATTTCACCACCACTGTGTTTAACCGATATGTGACAGTGCATAACTCTCTACTTCATTAGCTGCCATACCCTCTAAGTAATAACGAGTACTTACTATTCTGGCTGCATTTTGATTACCTCAGTAATACCTCCTAGCTTTGTCTTTGTAGCCTGATAAGCCTACATCAATCAACTCCATAACAATCAAACAAGATAAAAAAAACAGCCTTGTAGCATAGTATTCAGTTACCAGTCAAGTAACACTCAGTAAGTTGCAAATACAGGAATTATGTACTGTTAAAACATCAAAATTTAATACAAAACAAGAAAATGGTTTAGCACCTACATCCGACGTCCATGTTTTTGTAGTTATCCATTTTATAATCACTAGCAACCTATTTTAGTCATCTATTTGTTTTGCCTAAACTGTTCCCAAATGAAATGTTTATTCTTATAAAAATTACTTTCAGCTTATGATCCCAATTCTAGATCTTTATTTCCTTTACAATATTCAGTATTTCACTTACAGCTAGTTTAATGTTTGAATTTCAATTTCGTGTAACTGATTTTTGACTGCTAACAGCACTAAACTTAACAAGGCTTTACTATGTCTCAAATAATTTTAAACCTAGACACCAATGCAAACTTCAACGAAGAACATCCAAAGTGACACATAGCTCACAACACCCAACAACAGCTCCTAAGGCAAGACAACGTACCCAACACTTTAGTCAGAGGTGACTCTATAGTCAGGCACACTGATGGCCCACTCACCAGGCTGAACAAGGAGAAAATTACAGTCAGCTGTCTGTCGGGTGTCAGGATCCACCACATAACGCATGCACTCAAGTCACTCCACAACAAGTACAAATACGACTCTGTCATTGTCCATGTTGGAGTGAATGACTTGAGACATACCCACCTTGGACTACATGAAAAGAGACATGGAAGAGCTCTCGGATCATGTGGCCCAGGCATGTATGACCCTAGCCCTGAGTAGCATCCTGCCTTCGCCCAGAATGATACCACAGTATAAGGACAAAATGATTGACTTAAACAATTGGCTAAGCTTCTGGTGTCATTCAAAGGGGATCCAGTATCTGTCTGCCTGGGACGACATGATCGACAAACCATGATGCTTTGCCAGAGATGGTCTGCACCTGTCGCCCCTGGGATTCAGGTTACTGGCTAAAGCTCTTGCCACACCTATAGTGCCTTTTTTAAGCAAGGTTCAAAGGACAAAACCACCACTGTAACAGATACAAGCATGCAAAATCTGAAGGTAATGCTACTCA
The DNA here is from genome assembly GCF_019279795.1 of Protopterus annectens. NCBI lineage: Eukaryota > Metazoa > Chordata > Ceratodontiformes > Protopteridae > Protopterus > Protopterus annectens. The sequence goes on from NC_056750.1 coordinate 864,225,827, forward strand.
ATGCTAGAAATCTAAACCTCAAAATGCACTCTCTCAAGACACTCCTAAAAATTGAGAACATCGATATCTGTGCTGTAACTGAGACCTGGTTCAAGGCTCCAGAGAGCACCCCTGCAATAACAGGCTACAACTCTTAGCACACTTTTCGACCACCAAACCAAAACTGAAACGCTAAAGGTGGATGTGTGTCCATATTCACCAAGGATATTCACACCTCCTGGCTAGTTGCCCGACAAAATGCATCTGAAATTCTCCAGGTGCAACTAACACTAGGTAAGACTGCAATCCAAATTTTAGCTTGCTACAGATCCAAAAACGAACTAAACAAACTAATAAAAAAAAAAACCAAGACGAACAGGAGCTACGCAAGGTAAAACTGTTTAATAATGTTAGCGCTTTCGGAAACAGACTGTACTTTTCCTTCTTCAGACCTTGCTACAGATCCCCCACCATGCCCCAAGATTCTCACTACAACTTTCTAAACATACTGGAAAATATTAAGATACAAACAAACACCCTAATACTGGGTGATTTCAACTACCCTGACATTAACTAGGAAAACTACTAGGGTACCAACACCTTTTTCCAACAGTTCTTGGAATTCATAAATTCCAGTGCCCTGGATCAACTAATCCACTGTCCCACCAGGGGCTCCAATATCCTAGACCTGGTCTTTACCAACATGGGAGATAGAAGCTCCACACCAGTGGTCACCCCCTCATTGGTCAGGTCTGACCATAAGCTAATCACCCTTGACATCCACATCCCACCCCCACCCCCAGTAAGGAAATATCCATAAAAAAACTTTTCCAAAGCCAACTTCATGCTACTCAAGTCAGAAGTGACAAACTTCATGACACCCAAGCAGATGGGAGCTGAAAGTTTGACTGCTGAATCCTACACTAAGGCACTGTACGAGCACATCCACTCATGCATGAATTGTGCCACCCAAATAGAACCAAGACACTCTCCCCCATAAAAAGGAAGCCTATCTGGTGGTACTCTGCCATAAACAAACTATCCAACAGAAGGAAGAAACTGTTGCAGAAAACATGAAAATCTCAGGATGCAAAAAACTCCCTTACCAGCCTCAGTAAGAAGCTGAGATCCCTCATAAAATCCTCCAAAGCTAGTTAGGAAAATAAAACTGCCAAAGATAGCCACAAAGCATTCTATAGTTATGTCAACAATCTAAATGGCAATTGCTCAGATCGGCTCTGAGCTACAACAGAATGGCATTAAATATACCGATCCCAAGGATATTGCCAATATCCTGGCAGATCGATTTAGTGCCAGCTCACCCCCCCCCTCACCCCCTAAAGGGCCCATCTCAATACGAAAAGATTGCCAAATTCTGGTAATCACGGCCACACAGGTAGAAACTGCACTCTCCAAAGCTAAGAATACAGCATCCATGGGACCAGATGACATCCCAGGCTGTGTACTACATGAACTACAAAATGAACTGGCAGCTCACCTAAGTGTTATGCTTAATCATCGCCTCACCTCAGGCTTCCTGCCCACTGAGTGGCACACAGCTACAGTTATCCCACTCCACAAGGGGGATCCACCTTGGATCCCAGGAACTACTATCCCATCAGTCTGACGAGCCTAATCTGCAAGGGCATGGAACGCATTATCATAGAACTTATAAACAAAGTCATTGGCAACCCTCAAGCACTGGACCCCACCCAGTTTGGGTTCGTGACGGGCCGATCTTGTCTCCTGAACCTGATTGACTTCTTCGACTGTGGAATCATAGATAAACTTACTAAGCCGGGCATACATCTCTACGTCACTCGATGGGTTGCCAACTAGCTTACTGACAGAACCCAGACTGTAAAAGTAGTCAACTCCAAATCCAGCTCCAGACAAGTGACAAGTGGAGTACCTCAGGGTTCAGTCCTGGGACCGCTCTTGTTTGGCATCTACGTCTCTGAAGTACAGGCCAACACTAAGGGACTCTAGCTAACAAAGTTTGCAGATGACTGCAAACTGGGAGCCATTATTGAATCACCAAATGATGTGGATATTCTACAAAAGGGCCTTACAGAAACAGATGCTTGGTGCCAGAGCCATGGGCTCAAGCTTAATGCCAAGAAATGTATAGTTATTCCCATTGGGGAAAGAAAACATGTACACATTAATTGCCACATAGGTGGCAGTACACTAAACACCGTAAGTGTGATGAGACTTAGGGACACAGGTGGACAGTGGTCTCACCTTCGATAACTACATCGCCACAACAGTCGGGAAATCCTTCTATGTGGCACACCTCATCACTATGGGCTTTTCATCCAGAAAAAAGGAGGTCATTGTCCCACTGTACTCATCCCTCATTAGACCCATTATAGAGTACAATGCCCCATTTGGTATGCACCTCACAAGACATCTGTAACAGCTGGAAAGGCTGCAGAAATGCCTCACTAAAAGAATCACTGGCCTAAAGCAGATGCCCTATGCTGACCATCTAAAAAAACTCCAGCTATACTCTGTGGCACATCGTCTACTCAGAGGCGATCTCTGCTTAACATACAAGGCCATGTCAAACCCTGAGCTGTTGGATATGCTCCACTTAAAGAAATACCAATCCCTCAGAGCCACAAGCTCTAGAGATCTAAACCTTGTCATCACAATGAACAAAACATGCTGTAGGGATAGGTTCCTGACCCAGAGACTCCACATACTCTGGAAGGGACTGCCCATACATGTCAAGCAGAATGCCTCCTTGGCCCTCTTCAAAATGGACCTTGATAATTGGATGGGAGATAGGAAATTCACCCCAGGGATCACATCGGTCACCCTGCTAGGCAGGGGACCAGGGAAGTACATACTGTGGGAAGAAATATCCAGGGAATTGTTATGGCTAGGCTTGTATAGGCCCTAGGGCTGAAAGGTTCACAGGTTGGTACTAGGCTATCTGGTTGCCTCTTGCCAGTGAGGTGCTCCAGTTGACATGTATGCAACACGCATTACATAACATGGTCAGTGTCTGTCTTGGAGACCTGTACCCAAGCATGTTCTGTTGACTGTGGTAGTGTAGTTGAAGAATCCATGGCATGTGGTGCATACAGGATGTGGATTCCCAGCTGTGGCATTCATAACACAGCTGGGTAGATGTCAGTGTCACTCAAGTATAGATTGCCTGTATGCAGCCAAGATGGAGTCCCGAAATCTGCACATCTGTACAGAGGACAGACAGACACCAGCTAGCCAACTGGTTATGCAGTAGGATGACTGTGTTGACAGGTGTCTGACACTGATAGGTATGCCATTGCTACATGACAGCAGCCCTCAATGACATGTCCTATACACACAGTAGTCTACAGTTAATATCCACGTCTGATCAATATCCAGTAGCAAATACTTAATGACACACAGCTCACTCACAAAGAACACGATAGTGAGGATTCAGAGTCCATCTTTGCATGCAGGGGTGTTTGGTTCCAGGACTACAATCTGCAATCTACTCTTACTTGGGAATGCACTTTCAACAGTAGTAACGTAATGATACACTACATGCCAGTGTGACTGCATATAACCTGGGATAATACCCATGTATGAAACACATTCAAACAGAAAAGAGTGTTGTACAAGCCATATATACCCAGGTGTCCCAGACAATAGACTCACACCTCTTGCTACTGTAATGACAGCACATAGACACATGTTATGTACATGGAATTAAATACACTTATTAAAGATGTCATTATCCTGCTATTTTATCAGACCGGAATGTGAGCACTGGTTATCAGGGCTGAGCCATGCTTAGCAGGTTTCAGCATTGCTGCAATACAAATGCTAAGCAGATTTGCACACTGATAAGTAAAGCCTACATGGTGTAAGCGACTTTTTGTTTAACAGTACGTTAGCAGTGCTTACCATCATGCAAACCCGCTTAAAGCTGTTCAAAACTGCCTTAACCACTCTGTATCCAACAGCCCTTGCAGGTCTTGAACCCAGGACCCTGTACACTATAGTCACAGCAGTTAACCACTAAGCCATCAGAGCTGTGAAGACAGTTCTTTTTTCCAATATATCTGTCAGTAAACATACTGAATAGTATTGAACAACTGCTATAAGTTCTACAAATGTGTAGTACTTGTTAGTGATACTACTGTTGAATCACGTATGTTGTTATATCTAAATATATACATCAGATAAATATGGTGTTTACACATAACAAGGATATATATATATATATATATATATATATATATATATATATATATATATATTCACTATACAATCACGAAATACTGAAATGCCAAATTTCAGTATTTCGAGACTGAATAGTGAAAAACCCACATACCTGAAAACCCCAAACCGCGAATAGTACAATTGCGACCATTCACACACACACACACACAAACCAGCACATAAGCGCACACACATACACCTACCCAACTACACTAAAAAGTACAGTTGCGTACACTTACCATAAATGTACATATTTGAGTGTATTCACTGTTGTAGTCATCACATTTGGATCATCTGCCTGCAGGTAGCCCTCAGCCAGCCTGAATACCAGAGTCTTGGATTCCTGCGTCAGATGCGGTCTCTTCTTCCATGACGTCAGGTCGTCAGGGGTATAAAACATGCAGCCGACGCCATTACATCAGTTTTTCTTGCCCCAGATGTCAGGTGTCCCCACAATGGGAAGCAATTATATGTTACGGTACCCCTCCAACAAAAAGCAAATACACCAGAAAGCTTAAATACACCAAACAAGAAGGAAAGGTAGAGCCAAGAGAAGTCAGGGGGCTGGAGGGAGGGTAACCAGGACTGCAACATTGAATACACTCGAACATCTAAATTTACGGCAAGTGTATACAACTGTACTATGTTCTTTGTGTTTCACTGTTGCAGTCATCACATTTGGGTTTATTCCCAAAGCTAAGGAAGGGAGGAGGACGTTAGAGAGCATTAGGGCAAGCTATTAAGCCCTGCAAAACTGCAGTGGCAAAACCAGCTCTGGATTTAGAAAAAATAGGTGTGTGGTAATGTTAGGTGAAGGTATGTACAGAGCTCAAGGTAGCAGCTTCTATGATGTCCCTGGTAGGGACACCTCTGAGAAAGGCTGTAGAGGTAGATGCAGCCCTGGTTGAATGCGGTCTTATCCCCTGTGGGATATGGTGCTTATAGCAAAAATGAATGCAATGGGCTATCCACTTAGAAATGGTTTGCTTTGAAAGGGCCTTCCCCTCTGCCTTTGCAGCAAAGTCAACTAGCAACTGTTCAGATTTTCTGAGAGGCTTAGTCCTGTCCAAATAAAATCTAAGTTGTCTGTGCACATCCAAAGAGTGCAGTATTCGTTCTCCTTTGTTTTGTGGATTCGGGAAAAAGGTAGGTAAATGAATGGATTGATTAAGGGCCACACTAAACACCACCTTGGGCATAAAGGAAGGATTGGTCCTGAGGGAAACCCTGTCTGCATGGAAGATAATGAGGGGCTCCACTGCCATGAGGGTCTGTAATTCAGACACACTTCTTGCTGAAGTGATGGCTAGAAGAAAGGCTGTTTTCCAATAAAGGAATTTCAACTCTGCAGTTGCAGCTGGCTCAAAAGGAGGGAGAGTGAGCTTTTCCAATACAAAGTTAAGGTCCCAGGCAGGACTAGGGGCTCTCCTGGGGCGGGTCATACATTTTTGGCCCCTCTGAGGAATTGCTTTAGCAGGGGGTGAGAGAAGAGGGGTGGTTCAGTATTATAATGTGCTGAAATGGCAGAGGCATGAATTTTAATAGACGAGAAGGATAGGCCCTTGTGGAGCACTTCTGTTAAGTACTAAAGAATATGAGGCAAGCTGGGCACCGTTGTACCCATCCCCTGAGTCTGTCTCCAGAACAGTAGCTGTTCCACTTTTCAGCATAGGATTTTCTAGTACTAGACTTCCTTGCCTCCAGAATAACTTCTAGCACCTGCTTACTGAGGGATGCTATTGGAGAGCTCAAGGAATTAGCCAGGCTGCAAGGTTCATGGTTTGAAGCTGAGGGTGCAGAATCTGTCCCGCCTGCTGGGACAGCAGGGAAGGGGTCTGAGGCAGGTGCCATGGTTCCAGCAGTGTCATACTGCACAAGAGGGGGTTACCAGTGCTGGCATGGCCAGTCTGGTGCAATCAGTATTGTCCTTGGTTTGCCCTGTTTGATCTTTAGCAGAACCTTCAAAGGAGAGGCAGAGGGGGAAAGGCATAAACTGAGAGGCTTTCCCAGGTAAAGGACAGGGCATCCACTTTCCAAGCTTAACTGTGGGAAGTCCTTGTGCAGAATTTGTCCAATTGGTAATTCTCGGGAAGGCAAAAAGGTCCATCTCTGGGGTCCCCCATTTGTTCCTCAAGAGGCTGAATATTTTTGGTTCCATTTTCCATTCGTGTGGGTCTATGAGATTTCTGCTTAGGTCGTCTGCCAGTGAATTTAGTTTGCCTGGCAGGAATTGTGCTTGTAGGTGCACTTGGTAGCTCAAGAGTGTGTCCCACAGAGCCATAGCTAGTCTGCAGAGAGGGTACGAGTGGGTTCCCCCCTGCTTGTTTATGTACCATATAACTGTGGTGTTGTCTGTCTTTACCAATAACTGTTCTGGAAGAATGTGGTCCTTGAAGGCTGTCAGGGAATTCTGTACAGCTAACATTTCTTTTTGGTTGATATGCAGGTGCATCTCAGGTTCCATTTGCCCTGAATGCACTGCCCTGCCAAGTGAGCCCCCATGCATAGTCTGATGCGTCTGTTGTTAGGGTTTGGGTGGCAGGGGGTAGAGTGAAAGGGAGCCTCTTGTTGTGGTAGCAGGCCTCTGCCCACCAAAGGAACTCTGTCTTTATACAAGGAATGATAGGAATCATCGATTTCAGTTCCTGAGAATGTTGACACCATAGGCTTTTTAGATACCATTGCAGTTTCCTCATATGCAGTCTTGCATATGGAATTAGTAGAATGCAATAGGCCATGAACCACAAGGCTTGCAGAATTTTCCTTGCAGATAGCTGGGTCTTTGTGGCCAGTAGTTTGAAGTAGGTTGTCAAATAAACTTGTTTCTCTGGAGTGAGGAAAGCCATCTGGGAAGTTGTATTCAAGCTTACTCCCAGGAATACAATTTGTTGGCAGGGTACTAGGTGAGATTTCCTTTCATTTATGGTGTACCCCAGTGAGTTTAGAAGTTTCTTTATGAATGCCAGATGTTTTAATAGCCCCTGGCTTTCTGCCTGAATCAGACAATCATCCAAGTATGGGTATATTTGAATATTTCTCTGCCTGCAAAATGCCATGGCTGGAGCTAGGCTGGAACAGGTTGAATAGCCCTGATACTTAGAAGAGAGAGAATCTGCTGTTGAGCCTCTGCCCTCTGATTTGGGGGTAGGTTTGGCTAACCGTTTGGGGTTGGTAGTGTGTGGAAGTGGAATCTGTATCCTTCGGAAACTATATTCAAAACCCATTTGTCCTGGGTAATGAGTTCCCAGGTTTTTGCATGCATGATGAGCTTTCCTACTAAAGGAGCAGGCAACTGAACAGGGCTAGGAAGGGTTAAGGTTAAGTCATAGTACCATTTTCCCGTACAGGGGTGTCTTACTACTCCCTGTTTTGGAAGTGGGAGCCCCACTGTGTGTAGCCTGAGACTGTAACCTAGGTGGTCTGCAGTTCCTGGGTTTGGACGGAGAAGGCCTGGAAGAGGCTGGAAGGGACCAATATTTTGAAGGCCAATGCCTACTAAATCTGGGAGACTGTACTTGCAGGAAATCTTTAACAGTTTGCATAGATATAGCTTTTGTCTCCATCTTTTTGAGGACTTCTTTGTTGCCAAATAGGCGGTCTTGGTTTAAGGGAGCATTCAGTAATTTAGCTTTAACATGATCTGGCAAGTTTTGCTCCTTAAGCCAAGCATGCCTTCTAAGTACAGACCCATTGGCAGCAGCCCTGCAAGATGCTTCTAAAGAGTCAAAACCACATTGCAAAGTATGTTTACCAACTTGTTCTGCAGAATGCATTAAATCCTGTAATTCTTTGCATTCAGCACAGTAAGGAATCAACATCATTTTCTGTTGAAGTAGTCCCATAATATGCTGCTGGTATTTTAACAAATGAAACTAGCAATTTAAAGCCCTAATGGCCAAAGTAGCAGAAGTATATACCTTCTTACCCCATCTGTCCAAGGCTCCAGAATCTCTATCAAAAGGGGTAGGGTTTTTGGCAGCAGTAGCCTTAATGCCCTTTGGTCCTTGGGAAATGGTCTCTGGATCCGCAGTAGGATTATTGAGAGAGTCAGGTACTCTGTAATACCTGTCAGGTTTTCTGGGAGCTGGAGGTAAAGTGCCTGGGGAAAGGCTAGATTCCAAGAAAGCATCATCCACAATGTCCAGAACAAGCAGGATAGCTAAAGGCCTGGGTTGAGGGAGGAGCAAGAATTCCCTAAGCCTCTTTTTGGAGTCAGAGTAATCCTGGCTTTCTCAGCGGAAATGCTCCCTAAGAGTGTGCAAGGTTTCACCAAAAGAAAAATCTTCTGGAGGGGAAGCAGAGGGAATGGAATCCTCTGCATCAGAATCCTCATAGGTACATATGGGCAAATCCTGGTAATCAGAAGAAACAGAAATATCAGATTCCTGATCAGAAGAATTAGAAGGAAAATCAGTTATAGGTTTCTTAGAGGGGGAAGGCTGGCTTCCCCTAATTAAGGTAATAAGGTCTTCAGCCATTCTAAGCATTTGTTTTTTAGGCATATGGGCCTGAGCATGCGGTTTGGACGTTAGTTTTCTAGGCGTGGGTCGAGTTTTAGGTCTGGATGAAGAAGAGAAGATGGCGTCGGTTTAAAATGCATGTCTGTAGGCCTGAATACACCCTCAGGAGCCGGTGCCTGCACAGCGGCTCTGGACCCATCCAAGGTAGAGACATCTGCAGGTTCCATAGTCGAAGAAGCATCTCGCTGCATACCGGACTCCGAATGGGTCTCAGTAGAGGCCTGCGAATCTGACGTAGCATGCATCAGGGGCTGCGAAAGTGCCTTACTGAGTACCGGTGGACTGGCGACTAGCTTAAAGAAACTGTCGTCAGCAGTTTTGGACCTATGCGGTCTCTGTCTTTATCCTTACATTTTTTCAGAATATCGGTAGTCGGGTGGCTTACCGACGCCATTTCTGGATAGTTATACCGAGTACCAAAATAATTTGCTGCAAATATAGACGATGAATAGTTTGGGGTTTGAACAAGGCACAAAACCAACAGCGAGGTACGTCATAGTCTGGGCCTACGC